>NW_025951716.1:0-25000 GCF_023119035.1 Salvia hispanica
GCAGCACTTCCTTCCATGTAGGAGCAGCTAGCATCGGCTCCAACGTGGCACAATGACATACTTGGATTTTACATGGTTTTAGAGGGTGGTTATGTATGAATTTGATCATATTTTGTCTATAATTGGACATGTTTATATCTACTTCTCTATTATGTTGGTAAGTCCAATCAGCCCCTAATGCATATCAATCTCTTCGTCTTCGAAAGAGCTTCGCGTGGGTATCTCGCACACCTCAATCGGAGTTCGGTAGAAGAAGTCATGGCCGTTACAAGAACACTGCACTGTCCAGAAACTTTCACGCAGCCGGGTGAATTATTACACTATAAATTCACCCGGCCGGGTACAGCGATTCTGCGCGAAAAGGGTCAGAAAGTGGTCGAAAATGACCACCCGGCCGGGTGAATTTTGCTCTTTATAATTCCACCCGGCCGGGTACGCTATTTTGGCGTATTCTCTTGCCAAAATCGCGACTTTTTATGGGAGATTAAAGGAAAAACGCCTAGGGTTCATATCATTCAACACCCACTGCCTCCATCACTCATACACACCCCCAAAGAACACTTTGAGAGAGGGAATTGAAGATTGAAGACTTCCAATCGGAAGATTGAAGTTGCCATTCCATAGATTCATTCTCACATGAGTATCTTAATCTTTTCTCCATGTATTTCATAGAATCTTTTGTTTTGAACATGGTTTTTATGAAGAACATGAGTAGCTAAAACCTTTTTTTTTAGAATTCTTGGTGATGATGCACTAGTTTCATAGTTTTTATCTAATTAATTTTGTTCTTGCCTTGCTCTTGTAGTTATTTGATTATTCTTTTGTTTATTCCTTTCAATTGCTTGATCACCACTTGATTGTGTAGGATTAATTAAATTAATCTGGAGATGAAATAATTAATCTGGAAATAAGAATAATTCACACCTTAATGCAATAAAACTCGGGAGAGTTGAGGTTTTGAGTGAGGTCTTTGACCTAATCGAAGCTTTTGGGAGTTAGGGGTTTTAGGATTAGAAGGGGACTTCAATCTTAGCACCTAATCTACAGGTTTCTCACCTCGGGAGGGGGTTTAATCTATAATTGTGGTCGACTTAATAACTCTAGGGACACCAAAAGGTAAGACAATTTGATTGGATAAGAGCTTGGAATTGTGCATCGGATACTTGAGTTCCACAATTTTCTCCAAATTATCTTTTCACTCTGTGTTTACTTGCTTTTACTTGTTTATTTACTTATCATATGCTTTTATTAGTGTTGAAAAACAACCAAACTTTTCATGATTCTCTAGATAGTAGTCAACATTTGTTCGTAGTAGTTAAGTTGATACGAATTTGTCTCTATGGGATACGATACTCTTGCTTGCTAATTGCTACACTAGCCCGTACACTTGCGGGTATCACTTGTGTTAAAATAAGTCGAGTTACACAACTAGATATTATCTTTGACATTGGAAAGTATCTCGCTTTGGATTGGGAGAAACCAAGAGATAAAAGTACGACTGAATAGTTAGGAACCAAGATCCTGAAGCCTGTTTTAAGCCATACAATGCCTTGTTGAGTTTGAAGACAAGAGAGGGGTCACCTTACTCAAAACCTATAGATTGTCTCATGTAGCAAAGCATTATTCACATCAAGATGTGAAATACTCCAGCCAAGAGAGATAGCAATAGAAAGAATTAACCCGATAGTAGTAGGCTTGACCACAGGACTAAACGTTTCACCAAAGTCAAAACCAGGTTCCTGTGAGAAGCCTTCGCCACTAATCTTGCTTTATGTCTAGCAATACGCCATCAGCATGTTTCTTCAATCTAAAAACCCAAGTGTTACCAATTAAATTCTTGCCTTGAGGTAGTTTGGTTAGAATCCAAGTATTGTTTCTCAACAGAGCCAAAATTCCTCTAACATGGCTGCTTTCCAAATAGGAATCAAGAAGGCCTCAAGAGCGCATCTAGGTATACAATCAAGAGACACATGAACACTTTAGGCTTAAAAATTCCAGCTTTACTCCGAGTGATCATTTGGTGAGATGTTTTGGCGTAAACATCAAGCGTTGGTAAATGAGAAGAGGAATGAGTAGGAGTATTGATTGGTTGAGTGGAAGAAGAGGAGTTCTGGAGTGATGATGACCGGATGATGCGATAATGTGGAGGATAATTATGAGGAGAAGATGAGTTACCATCAGCTGGAGCTGGAGGAGAATTATGAGGAGATGCACCATCAATAAATTCAGCTGGTGGAGGTGATCGCGAAGTTGGAGAATTGACATGAGTATGTCGTGAGCATGGAGAAGCGGTGAGAGGGATGTGACGTGAAAACTTGAGGTGGACTGGGGAAAGAGGAAGGAGAATGCAGGAGATGATGTAGCTTGAGCGTAGTATTCACGACTTAGGAAGATGTGGAAATGATAGTTCATCAAAAACAATATCTCGAGTTATGATGAGTCTTCCAAATGGCAGCAAGGCTTTGTATCCTTTATGAGTGTTACTGTATCCAAGAAAGGTGGATGGAAAGGATCTAGGTTCAAACTTATGTTTATTATAAGGCCTCAAAAGTGGGTAACATAGGCAGCCCAAAAGGCTTGAACTCTAGATAATTTGGTTTGGTTTTCAACAAACTTTTCAAAAGGAGAGATATTCTCAGAAGTGGGGTAGAATTCTATTGATGATGTAGGATGCGTGACTACGCATCATCCCAAAATTTGTAGTCTAAACCAGATTGAGAAAGCATATCTAAAGCCGTTTCTATAATGTGTCTATGCTTCCTCTCGGCCAATCCATTTTGTTGAGGGGTATGGGGACACGAGACTCTGTGTGCAATACCAAATTCTTGCAAGAAAGTGGAGAGACCTTGAAACTCACCTCTCCAATCACTTTGCAAGGTTTTGATTCTAACATTGAGTTGATTTTCAGCAAGAGATTTGAATTGCTTGAAGGCAGAGTAGACATCACTTTTGGATTTTAGGAGAAAAAGCCAAGTAAAACCGTTATAGTGATCAATGAAGGTAACATAGTACTTGAAACCATTTCTTGAAAGTACAGGTGATGGACCCCATAAATCACTATGCTCTAGTTCTAATGGATTATGGTAAACTGTAATAGAAGCTTCATAAGGTAACTGTGAGCCTTAGCAACACAACAAGATATGCGAGAAAATTTGATTTTATTGAATCATAGGAAATGTTACAGTGAAGTAAAGCCTTCTTGATTGTGTCAAATGCACAATGACCTAGGCGCTTGTGCCACAAATCTAGGCTAACTACTACTGAATTAGAGGAAGGTAAAGTAGAAGCTGAACAAACAGGAACATCTAAAGACTTTGAGCTAGTAGCGTGGACACGCACTTGCTCTTATGGAAGGAAAAAGGATCATCTTGGTCTTGATGTCTTGCGGTGGAAGTAGGTTTGTGCAGGAAGAAATGGTAAAGTCCAAGGTCAAGGGTGCCCTTGAGAATGATTTCCTTGGTGCCCTGCTCCCTCACAAAACAAAAGGTAGGATGAAATTCAAAAAATACTCCATTGTCTTTAGCAAATTGGGAGACACTAAGAAGATTTCTAGATATTTGGGGAACATGAAGCAGATTATTGATAAAAAGTGATTTGGATAAAGGGTTAGAGTTTGGCTTGAAAATAGAATTACCAACATGTTTAATCTTAATGCCTTACCATCACCAAGATGAAGAAGTTTACCTCCATTGTACTCGTAGGTGAGTCGAGATTTCCAAAATCATTAGAGATATGATTAGTTGCCCTGATCCGGGTACCAAGATGTGGATGAGGAGGCATCAACATTATATTCTGATGGAGCATCCCGAGGTGGAGCATATTGAGGTGGAGCAGTGTGTTGAACAACATTCGGTTCC
The DNA here is from genome assembly GCF_023119035.1 of Salvia hispanica. Classification (NCBI taxonomy): domain Eukaryota; kingdom Viridiplantae; phylum Streptophyta; class Magnoliopsida; order Lamiales; family Lamiaceae; genus Salvia; species Salvia hispanica. Next base: position 3,858 of record NW_025951716.1, read on the forward strand.
TGGCTTGACAACATTAAGCGAGGATTCATCCGATTGAACCCTCCTTGGCCTTGCAAACTTGGATTTCTCATTTGAGGAGGAGTTGGCACAAAGTTTTGCTCAAAACGATGCCAACATTTATCGCACCATGGCCTGGCTTTTGGCATAGTTGGCAGATGATTTTGCCACGATCTTCCTCCTTACCACGATCTGCCACCTCTTCCCCTGAAGTTGAAGGATCTGCCTCCATCTCCTCTATAGTTGTTGTTGAGTTGGTCCTCGATTTCCAGCTTGTGCAAGATTAGCATTGGGATGGAGCCTTCGTGTTGATTGAGCTAGTCTTCACAGATGAATCTAGCCTTGTCTCAAAGCTCGTCAAAAGTGCAGAAACTTTCGCACGTTAGTTCTTCTGACTTTGAAGTGATTGTGACTACAACTGGTTGTAGTCGCTCCCAATCCAGAAGAATGTGCAAGATTTGATCTCCTTCGGAAACTTTGCATCTGCTCCCAACAAATCACAAACTTTTTACTTTGTTCAAGTATGCTCTCATGAGAGTGATTCCTTTCTTATGGATTGAAGCTGTGCCGATACGCATCACTTTGGCCTTTGATTGATGGGCAAAACTCGTTTCTATGGCCTCCCATATCTCCGGCTAGTGCTTAGTCCCACAACCAAAATCATGATACTTTCTGAAAGTGAAGATTGGATCCAGTAAGCTAACCTCGGTCCTCGATATTCCAGCTTTAAATAATCTGATTCACTCTTTCTTGAGTGGAGTTTGTTGAGGTAATGACTCGTGGTGGAGGGATCTCGCTCTCGTCAGAACCCTTCAAGGCCATACCCTCTCACAAAGTGACAAAACATGTTGTTTCCATATGAGATAGTTATCCTCAGTGAGCTTGATAGAGCCGATGTATTTTGTGGGAAAGTTTGATTTGCAAATAGCTATAGTTTGGTGAAGCAGAGTATTCATTATCATGCTCACTTGAGCTTGGGATTCGCCATTGATATGAAGAAACAAAGCAAAGATAAGAAAAGGGCCTAATCGAGCTACTCGATACCATGATAAAAAATGGCCAAAAAACGAATTTGCAAGCAAGATATAAAAGAAGACATTGCAACTTGAGGAAGAAAAGAGTTTTTGCATTAAGCTTTACATTGAACATCGATGCGGTCAGTTACAACTTTGTCTCTATGTATACTATGCTAGAGAACAACCTAGAACATTAGTCAAACCCTAAATCCCTAACAAAGCAAGCTATAAAATCGAACTACAAGACAATGTTCATTAAGAGAAATAAGGTGTGGTCCTTCCTTTTTAGGCGAGCCGTACCGACAACGCCGATTCCACCAAGTGACTTGTTCCATGTAGGAAGCGAGCTAACGCATCGGCTCCAACGTTGCACAACTAGATATTATCTTTGACATTGGATATGTAGCATCACAAATTCTCTGCTTTTAGAACTTCATTTGATCACCATGTTAACAAGATCACCTCGCCGTAGCGTTGACGTAGACCGGAAGGAACGATGGGGTAGGGTTCGCGAGGTAGAAATTTCCGATTATCGGAAGCTTTAGTGGTGACGGTGGAGGCTTTTCGAATGAGTGGAGTTTTTTGAGGAAGAAGAAGAAGTAGGATGAAGAAAGTGAAAAGAAGTAGTAGAACTGCCATTTTCTTCTTTTTGGTGAAGCATTGATTCAGAAAGGTCACCTCTTTATAGAGAAAAAAACTTATTTTAGGAACATCAATTTAGATACCAGGTTTAGATAAATTAATCAATTCTATGAAATGATTGAGTCAATTGTGTAACCTTAACAACATTTCATAGCTTTGTCGACAAATTTTTCTTGCAATTAGTTAAAATCACAATCTATATTTTGCAAATATCGACTTTTTAATTTTTAAAAAGACATAACTGTAAATATACTATATAGTGTAGCTAAATTTTATTTTTAAGCAATTTATTTTTGATAAAAAATGCATGAAATTTGGTATCAGTCCAATTTATTGACCATTTTAGTTATTAAAAATTTGAAATAAGAACAAATGTTATGCGAGCCACGGTGTATGTTCGCAAGCACCATTTTAGCGAGCATCATAGTGCTCACTAAGGGAGGGTTTGGTTTGACATTTAGGAACAATTAGTGGTTGTTATCTGACGTTATCATACATTTGGTTTGCCTTTTTCAATTTGTGGAAGGCCCGAGTTATGGGCTGTGGCCCGCCTAATAAGTGCAGTTAGTGATGGTTAGCATTTCTGCCCAAAATGCTACGATACATAACTAGGTCTCTACTTAAAAAAGATAAGTTGTATGCATTTACTAAAAACCCCTCCCTTTTGCCCTTGTATCAAAATTTTGCACATTACGCGAAATTACTTCATTCATTTCTCCTTCCTCTTCGATTCTGCACAAATGTCGAAGCTCTAAGCCGTTTTCTGAAGAAAGGTCGTCGAACCGCCCTAGCCAGACACACTACCTCGAGGTTAGTTTTCTGGCAATCAATTTTTTCTCAATTCATTGGAAAATCCCTAATGTTATACCTCCAATTTATTTTGGTAATCTGTGTTTTACGAATTCCCAAGAAAATTGCATGGTTGAACACTCCACGACGCTGGAGGGCGTGATATTTGGTGTGTTTATTTTGTGGTTTTCCAATTTGTATTTTTTTGTAATATTTTACCGTGTATCAGTAATACTCTACAATTCTATATTTTGGAGCAGTTTATTATTTGACTGGACATGTATTTATCTTATATGAATCAGAAAATGAGAGTTTTGAGAATTTCAATGGAGCTCAGTTTTATAAACTACATCTACAGTAGGTCAGCCATGCTTATCGATTCACTGTGAGAAGTTTCCACCATAAATTGATTTTTCTGGTCTTTTTGTTTTTTTTGTTCTAGATATTGTTTTATAAGCCATGGTGATGATACTTTTCATCAAATATTTGTTTATATATGGCTCAAACTGCCAAGGACATAACATTGTGCATATGTTGGAGGTTTGTTCTTGATAATATATTTATTTTTTTTTTATTAATTGATCTGAAAACCGGAGAAATTCCTCCAAGTTATGGAGAAGAAGGCGTTCCTCCTCCGGAGAGAACAATACAACTTGTTGCTGAAGCGTGCGAGCTGTCGAATTCTTGAGCGAGGCAAAAAGGATTACCAATGCATCAAATGGTAGCACCAAAGCTTAAGATCCCTCTTCATGAGCATATTGGTTCTCATTTGAGTAATCTGTGAGAACACATAAGCCATCGAACCAGAACAGTAGCTGTTGCTAGGAGAAGTCACATGATGCTTAAATCATCAAGAAATTCTTGTATGTGCATATACTGATTGGTTGGTATGTGAGATGCAGGTATAGTTCCAACTTCCAAGGGTTGGATGCAAATTGTAGGTACACGAGTTCATATAAACTAGTATTCTGAAATGCCACAATTTGTTACATAGTCATATTCAAGATATGCTTCTTATGTTGTAAAAATTGCATTTGTGAAGTTCACTTCATTTTGTTGGTAGTTTGTATTTATCTTGTAGTTCTTTCAACAGCAAAATCTAAAATAGCAGTTTCAATACTTGAATTTAACTACTACATTTTTGGACTTTTGACGAAAAATTACAGGAATGATGTGTTTATTCTCAAGTGCAGCTCCTGAGTCGTTTTCTTTGCTTCTTGGTATAATGACATATATAGGTGTATGGTTAACAGAGTATTATGAATGGCAGAATTAAAATCAATTGTAATCATAACTCTAATGACATGTATACATTGCTGGGGCAAGTATGGGGTAAATTAGGAATTAAATAAATTCATTGAGGTACATGTGGAAGTATACATTATTCTCAAGGAGTAATAATACCAAACCTAACTCCTGACATTTAATAGCATGAATTAAAACTATCAATCCAAATAACCGTCGCAAATATGGTGGACCATGAAAAAGGAATTGCAAACCAAAGCTATCCCTTTTCTTGCGAAATGATAGATGTGCAAATGTGATCGCTAATGTCATTTAACAAACAATTGTTGCTTTTTTTTTTAGTGTAGTTCTAAGGATTGATTGTTACAATTAATTTTTTATTTAGTCCTATGTATGGATATTATTTATAACATAAAATATAATTATGAAAAGAAAGTGTTATAGTATAGTGATATTATATAATACTACTAATTTGTTTCCCATCAATAATTCAGCCACCTGTAAAACATGAGTTTTGGTCAACAGATCCCATGATATTAATATAGTCATTGGTCCACATGGGCTGTCTCGACATTGCGTTCGAAAGATACATATTGTTTATGATTATTAATACAATTTTTTGATATAGACACCGTGATAACCAGATATATAATCATCAACCATTCTTCATAATTATAAAATCTAGTTAAGTTAAAAAATACGTGAGCATCTGATTCACTTGGATTTTACATGATTTTAGAGGGTAGTTTAATTGGTTTAGATCATATATTGTGTACTTTGAGCACATGGTTATAGCTACTTAGAATGTGTAGAAAAATGTACAAAATATGTGGATGTGCACTGCTCAATGTTCGAGATAAATTTTCTGGAGATTTTGAAGTCCGATTCGCATGTAATGCATACCATTCTCTTCGTCTTCGAAAGAGCTTCACGTGGATATCTTAAACGCTCAATCGAAGTTCGGTAGAAGAAGTTATGGCCGTTTTACCAAGACTGCGCCAAGTGACCTAGCATGACCCGCCAGTCGCATGCAAACGAACCGGCGACCCGCTAGCAAAGACGAGAAAAATGCCGTAAGCAGCTGGCGACTCGCTAGCTTCGACAGCACACCCAACCTGCGACCGCCAGCTTCGTCGACAGTTTATTTCGGGCCCAAAGTTAACCTCAGGTGTATATATGCCTAGGAAACGCCCAAACACAATTTACCAGCCTCATACCCTAAAATACCACTTTTTTCATCTAGAAAGAATAGAAGAATGAACAGAGGGACAGTATTCATCGCAAGATTGAAGACGAAGCCTCAATCCGCCAATCCAATTCTAGGAGTTTCTACTTTTAGTTTTATTCTTATTCAAACAATGTTTTTGAATATTTCTTTGACTTTTGTGTTGAACATGAGTAGCTAAACCCTTCGTAGAGTTCTACTGGAGGAGATACAATGATTCTTATGTTTAATTGATTTTCTTTTCCTATGCCTTGCTCATGTGGTTATTTTGACTCCTCTTGTGCTTATACATTTATTTGATCGATCACCTTATAAATGCACGTGATTTTACTATAATACGGGAAGTGAGTAGTTTAATTTGAAAAAGAGAAGTTGACATCTTTGCCAATATAATCGACGATTTGAGCCATTGAATGAAGCTAAGTATCTTAGGAGCTTTTAGGAGTTGTTACCTTAGTTCTAGGAAGGACACTTTGTTTAGTAGCAATCTACAAATTATATGCTTTGAAAAAAGATATAGTTTTACCTTAGTGATAGCTTAATAACCCTTGAGACCCTTTGTTGGCATAGTTAGGAAATTAGTTGAGCATAGGATAATTGTTATCGATCCCGTAGGATTCTACCTTCCTCGTCCTGATCTACATCCGTTTTCTCTTATTTGCTTTAGTTCTCTATTTGTTTTTAATTGTTTTACCTTGCTTTTAAATAGATTTAGAAAAACCAAAATTCCGATTCATCTAGATAGTAGTTGAGGTTGGTTCGTGGTAATTAGGTTGACACTCATTGTCTCGTGGAACGATACTCTTTGCTTACTATTTGCTACATTAGCCGTACACTTGCGGGTATACTTGTGTTAAAAATAAGTCGAGTCAAGTTTTTGGCGCCGTTGCCGGGGACAATTTTGTGTTACTATAGCCTAATATCGTGATAAAAATTAAGAACTAATCTAGATTTTAATTGCTTTACTTTTCTCTTTTTTTTTTTTTTTCCTTTTTTTTTCTTTTTGAGTTATTCTCACTTTTGTGTTTTTCTTTTTAGGTTGTATGCTCACTCGCTCTAAGGGGCAACCATTAGAGTTATTTGATCTTGAGATCGAAGCATCCAACAAGGAGAAAGCTCAGAGAAGGCTTCAACCAAAGGCGATCACTTTCGCTCTTAAGAAGAGAACCCTACCCTTGCAATACAATGGCGGACAAGAGAGAACAATGCACCACATCCAGATCCGATAGTCCATCAACTCCAACTACACTCTGGATTTGGTGAAACAGGTTAAAGAAAAAATGAACAACAAGCCATGGCGCAGTGCAAAACATGTACGCTTACGAGAGGTAGAGGACCCACCAATTGGCAACGATGGGATCGATGCCAATCATTTTGAGCTCAAGCCGGATTGCTAAATATGGCCGAGGCTAATGCTTTATGGGAAGGCCAATGAAGATCCCACAAGCATCTTACTAAGTTTATTCGGATCACTAACACGGTGAAGCTTAATAGGGTGAGATGAACAAATCGACTAAGGCTATCCCATTTTCCTTGAGAGATGATGCTAGAACTGTATGACAAGATTAGCCCCATACATTGGGATACTTGTGTTAAAAATAAGTTAGTCGATCTAACAACTATATTCAACCTATATAATTATGGTGTCCCTTAGCATTGATAGAGTATGGTGTTTGGTACTCATAAATAAAAGATTCAAATCATTTTATATTTTAGATGTGTGTACGTGTAAATCTACGCTCCAAGGTAAAAATGATTCTCACGTTCAATTCACACTATAAGAAGTGTTCTCATTTGAATTTCACGTCAATTCACACTATAAGAAGTGTTCTCATTTGAATTTAACCTTTTTATATATCGATAATATTTTATTGGTAGCTTGGGTTTTGGCTGTTGATAAAAATTCGTAGCAAAGCACAACGGACCCTTTTGACCTTAAAGCACTTGTCAAAATAAATACTCCAGTACTAAATTTTAATTAAAAAATATATAAATATGAAATATTATTATTATTATTTATGTATCTCAATACATATTTATCTGGAGTAGTTATTACTCGAGTATATTTCTTGTAATTAGTAATTAAACCTCATTCAATGAATCGAGTTAACATAAAATATTGCAAGTATTTGAACGGCCACCAACCAAGCAAGAGCTTTATTAATTTATTGAATCTCGTGAACATATACAATAATGACATGATTAGTTGTAATTACGTGGACTCAAACGTGGATTATAGTAAAATTTAATCAAAACAAATAAGATCAAAACTTATGCACGCAACCCCCGCTATAAAGATTTTAATTTACATTTAAGTTTTGCTTTCAATAATTTCCACAATATTTTATATTCATTCTTTTAATCATGGAAGAGACCTTCAAGTCCTCTCATGCTATAACGCTCCCACCTAATATGGACTAAACGTTTCACCCCTTTCTTTTTCTTAAATAAGAAGATAGTTTCAAATTTCATTTGAATACTAAATGGATTACCAAAGGTAACATTAAGTTTCTTGTATATTCCTTTTTTTGGAAACAAAAAAAAAAATTTTAAAAGGCCGATCAAAAATACTTGAATTCGAGACATTTTTCCTTAGGTTTCATTTTATTAGATTTTTACGTTAATTTAGCCCTTTCAATTTTTTGGGCCCACAAACAAAAAGTATACATAAAATTAGAATTTGGAACCAAATTTTTAACAACAACTTCATATATAAAAAAAACTAGATTAGAGTTAGAAAGATAAAACTAGATAATCAAGACACCCCATAATTCTAACATCCTACTTTCCCGAAAAAGAAAAAAAAAAGACTCTATATATAGAAAGTTATGAGTGAAATTGAGCTTCCTTAAAAAAATGAAGCAATATAATAAGAGTCGTAGTCGGGGACGAAAAATCCAAAAAAATTGGGGGTTTTGGTTTCTCTATCTAAAATTTTCCTAATTTAAAATATCTTGGGATTTTTGAAAAAACTATTCCCAAAAACCCCAATTTTAAAGCAAAGAAATTTATTTACCATACAAAAAGAACTCTTACGACCATTGGGGTTTTGGAGCCCCAAAGGTTTACCATCATTCCTATATCACTAATGTTAGAAAGCCATGTTTAATTGCTTCCCATTCACGTACTCCCCAAACATCCATAAAAAACGTGTATATTTTTTTAACCAATATGTGAAATATTTTGAGCTATACTTTATTTAAATTGATTTTTTCCTTTTTTCTGCAAATTACTACACCAAATGAAATGCTTTTCTTCACATTTCTTGATTCTGATCCTCCCCACCCCTTTTCCCCCCTCTTCTTCCTCCACAATGGCGCCGCAGCCACGCCCATCCCCCCAAAAAAGACCACCCCCGCTCCCCCAAAAGCCCGGGGGGGGAACCCCACCAGGTGGGGGGCCCCCCCCAAGATCCCTCCAGTCCCTCTCCCGCCGCCACGGATCCCTCATGCCCTCCACTTCGGGAAGGTCCCGTCCTCGTCGCCTTTCCCAGCCGGGCGGCGCGGAATCAGAAAGCCAGGGCCTACCGCAACCCCCAAATGAGCATCCCCCGGGGGCTCCTCTACAACTGCAGAGACGGGGGTTCCCCCCTACGGGGAGTACTGGCGCCGGATCCGCAGCGGGTGCTTCATCTCCTGTGCGGGAAAGGGTCCCAAACCTACCGCCGCGTGATGGAGGGAAAAGACGTCCCCATGGTCGACAAGATCAGGTCTTCATGACGGGGGGATCAACCTGAGGGGCGGGTGGCTCGATGACGAACGATGTGATCAGCATGGTGGGTGGGGGAAAAAGTCCCCCGGAGAGAGGAATTTTCACAAATTATAGCGGAGTTCGAGGAGCGTTGGGGGTTTTATTTTGGGGGTACATTCCATGGCTGAGTTGGGTGAGGAGGTTTGATGGGTGGAGGGAGAATTGAGAGAGGGCTAAGCATTGGGTCAGTTTTTGGGGAGTGTGCTTCAAAGCACAGGGATAGAGAAAGGAGAGAGGGATGGTGATGAGTTGGATTTTGTTGACATATTGCGATTTTCAGGGGGAGAATGGGGGGGCTCTTCTGTTGACGATAAGTATCAAACTTATCCTGGTATCCCCCTTTTTTCTTATCTTTCATTTTAATATAGGAGTAATATACAAATTGAAATAATAGAAAGTTGGTTTAGATATATACTAGAGTATTCATGCATGATTTCGATTAGTTGATTTTTAGGCTAATGAATCAATTGTTTTGAATGTTTCATAAATAATGGAGTATGAATGTGTATGAATCTTTACAAAAGGACATGTATGCTGGTGGAACCGATACTACATCCACAACTCTTGAATGGACGATGGCCGAGCTTATAAGAAATCCAAGAACCATGAAAACATTGCAAAATGAAGTGAGAGAAGTAGTGAAAAACAAGGTAGAAGTGGATGAGGATGACTTAGAGAAAATGCTTTATTTAAAAGCAGTGACAAATGAGAGTTTGAGGCTGCACCCACCGATCCCATTACTAGTTCCTCGTGAATTAACTCAAGACACAAAAGTACTAGGCTACGACATCATATCCGGCACACGTGTCTTGATGAATGCTTGGGCAATTGCTAGGGATTCATTGTTATGGGAAAAACCTGAACAATTTTATCAGGAGAGGTTCCTTGAGACGAACATAGACTACAAAGGTTTGTATTTCGAGCTGATCCCGTTTGGGGCAGGTAGGAGGGGTTGTCCAGGTGTTACATTCGCTACGACAGTCTATGAGCTTGCTTTAGCAAAGTTAGTGCTTAACTTCAATTTCGAATTGCCTAATGGAGCAAAGATTGAACAGTTGGATGTGAGTGAATCTAGTGGACTCACAATGCATAAAAAGTTTCCTTTACTTGTAGTAGTTTCTCCTCATACTTGTTAAGTACTACTCCGTCCGTCCCCCATAATTCGTCACTATTTGACTCGGCACGGGTTTTAAGAAATATAATAGAAAGTGAGTTGAAAAAGTTAGTGGCATGTAGGTCCTACTTTTATATATTAGATTTATAATAAAATGAGAGTGAGAATGAGTTAGTGGAATATAGGGTCCACTACAAAAAATGGTAAAAATGAAAGGTTACAAATTTTTAGGGACAGACGGAAATGAAAAAAAATGACAAATTTTTAGGGACGAAGGGAGTATTTCTAATGGCATCATGTTCATATGAATAAAAAAAATTTGACTTTGATTGTAACAAACATCTCCTTTTTAACAATACTTGTCGTCTTCTTTTCCTTTTTTTTAGAACTATAGAAAAAGTTTATTTCAAGAATTAATTGATTGTACATATATAAAGTATATATACTCAAAACTTTGGTTTTTAACCGATTCAATTTTTGACGAAAATATATAGGACTATAAGTTTTAATTTGTTGTATTTTGACAGTAGTCTAGATTCTTATTGAACATTAACTTAACTTTTTATATTTAGATGGTGAACTATGCAATCAAATTACAGATACTCTCAAATACTTACAATTAATTATTTACTTTTATTAATTAATAGGTTATACATGATGGATTAAAAAATAAGCGCGACTGTATGCGCCAGGCCCATCATTATTGAATGGATTAAAAAGTAAGCACGATTGTGAGCGTCTAAATGGGTCAATCCAGAAATTTTACTGGGTTTACAAAACAAGGCTCATTTGGATCAAAAAATGGGGCCAGTCCAATGTTGACAAATTTGGTCATGAAGAACGAATTTGATCCCAATGACCTAAAAGAATTTTGTTATATTTATCTAAAAATGAAATGACAGTTTAAGTGGCACATCCTATAAAAGAATACTACAAATCATTTATTGTGGAAAGCACTATATAAATATTTTAATAGCTAGAATATTAAATTTAAAACACTTGTCTGTGTAAGCTAGAAGTTTGGGGAGCCTCGGCGGCCACGGCACGGCTCCCTATTGTGGAGGACAGGTGAGCCTGGGCGGGGAGGGGCAAATACGCCATCGCTGACTACTTGGCGTGGAAATAATGTGATTTGTGCCAATCATTGTTAAAATAATGTGATTTGTGGTCAGGGTTTTATTGGGATGAACAAATTTTTGTGGCCGTGTACAAAAAAGTGGCTTGTCTATAATAGTGTCTATCTTATCGTGATACCTTTTTAAAACATTAGCTTGGAGTAACGGTTCACCAACATGCGCTATACGGCATAATTTCCTATGTTTCGTTTAGTATTCTTTGATTTTGATTTTTTTTATGTAACTTTAAGGGTAAATTGCTCCTTAAAATTGTCAACTTTCACAATAGTTTGGAAATTTCCAAAGAACTTAAAAAGTTGCGTGAAAAATCATGAACTTTGCCTGTTGTGCAAATTTCCCCGAATGACCCGACTCTAAATTTTCCGGCATAAACTTGTCCTATATGCTCGGAACATAAAACGACGCCGCTTTGTGTTTGTTGAAAAAAATTCGCTCGAGTATAGGGTTTAGGGCTGGTGGTGCACCGGAGTGCAGTGAAAGGCCAAGCGGCGGCAGGGCTGTGCGTCGGATACAACATCACCTAAAACTCCTCCGCATCCACGGGGTGTAACATCATAACCGAACAGCCACTCCCCACATCCTCTTTTAACTGGGGATCTTGCCTTTAAATATTTGGAGTGAGAGGTGGGAGGGCGGTCGGCGGTGGTTTCTGGAGAGGAGAGCAGGGAGGAGCTGGCCGGGCAGGGGATGGTGATCATGGGGGCGAAGCCGCAGAGGAAGGACTCGAGGGCGATGGCTTCGCGCTCGCTCCCACAAAGGGTGGCAGCGGCGGCGAAGAGGTTGGAGAGTGGAGAGAGATAGAGGAGGGAAAAAGGGAGAAAGCGGAGGGAAAGAAAGGTATGGTGGGAAAAGGCGTGGCGCAAGGAGCTGGCGGCAAGGTGGCGCTGAGGGGAGTATGCGGCGCTGGAGTGAGGAAAGAGAAGATCTACTTCTTTTCTTTATTTTTATTTTTTATTTTTTTATAATTAGGATTAGGGTAAATCAAGTGGAAGAAGAATGAGAATAAACACACTCAAAGATCCAAATCATCTTCAATGTCAAGATAAACGCACACATCATCATTTTGCTTAGCCGGAATACTCGACTCGGGAAATCGGCACACGAAGGCAAAGTTCATGATTTTCCACGCAACTTTTAAAGTTTACGGAAAATTCCAAACTATTGTGAAAGTTGACGATTTTAGAGGCAATTTACCCTAATTTTAATTTGGCAAGTTGTTATTATGATGGATTAATATCTATAGTCCTATACTAATATAACTACTTATAATTAGTAGTTGGTGGGTGGTGGTAGTTGGTGGGTATCTAACTACTTATAACTCTTTGTTGAATACAAATGTAGTATTTCCTCCGTCCAAAGTACTATTAATTAGTAGTACGGTGGAACCTTGAAAATTCATCGTTTACTACTTTCTTTGTCTTTTAATACGTGCCTCACTTTAATTCGATAAAATTGTAAGAAATATAAAGGAAAATAAGTTGAAAAAGCTAGTGATATATGTCTATCCTAATTTAATAATATATGTTGAGGGGAAATGAGCTAATGTAGAATGTGAGGTATAATGATAACAAAAGAGTAAAAACCGAAGTATGACGATTTAATAAGTGACGAATCAAAACGAAAAACTATAAAACATAACGGCGGACAAAAGTATATTGTTTATACAAATTATCAAAATTTTGAGATTTTAAGTGATTATTCTCAGGCAAAATTTTCGCCATCACAAAAAAAAAAAAACATATGCAAATTATTTTCTCAAATTTTAAATTCAAAATTTAAAAATATTATAATTTCTTTAAAATAATTTTTATCATCCGCCCGTTTGCTTTGCGAATACAATAATATATGTAGAAATACAATTTTTTTTAAATAGGCTAAAAAGAAAAATTGTGGTAAATTTTTAGGACGGATTGCATTAGTTCTCTATAAAGTATAAACAGGGCCCCGAGCCTAAGTACAAGGATTCAGCTTAATTTTGTTGGCCAAATTTATTAATTTTGACATGTTTTTCTCGATTTTTCTTTTAATTTAAATTTTTTGTATTTACATTAGTCAATTTTTTTACGCTTGCACCTAATTAGGATACATAATTATTTTTCACATGATATAACTTTTATATGATAAAATTGATTATTAAAGTTGATTAAAATTTTAAATTTTTAAATTAATACTTATGATGATATAATTTTTTTTATAATAAACATATTAAATGTTTTAATTTGGATTGAGACATGGTACATGAACATGAATTATACTCTGTACATAATTATGGAACACTTCAATCTCATCCTCACAATCAATTTAACTCACCCTAAGACTAATCCTCCTATCAAAAAGTAGTGATATAAATGCGGTGAAAGGATAGTGTATTGACTTATGACGGACTATGTGTTACCTATGTGTTATGAGTAATGGCATTGTTTTCAACGTGTCATGTTGTAATAGGTCATTATCCTAAATTTATGAAGATATGTTTAAACTCAATGACTTGGTGCACTAGCAAACCAAATTCTTATTCTATGTTATTTTCCTCGTCCAACTAAAAATGACTTATTATCCTTTTTTATTTATCTTAATCAAGATTACTCATCATGAACACCTTTATTTCTACTTTATTTTATCTCTCTTATTTTATTCTCTTCATACCTACTTTTTCATATCCCTCTTATTTTACCTACTTTTTTATCATTTATTATTTTACCAAATTTTCATTAAAACACAGACCATCCATGAATGAGACTACACCCTCGCCAAGATCTGTATCCACAAACAAGAAAATGATTTCCCTCTCACATTTGTTCGCCATGCTACTCTCCACTTCCATCTTCCTCTTCTTCCTCCACAAACGGCCCGCAGCCATTCTCCGGTCCGGAAACGCCCGCCTTCCTCGTCTCCACCAAAGCTCCCAATCGGAAACCTCCACTGGGCTCACTCCCCCACGCATCCCTCCAGCCACTCTCCCGCCGCCACGCCTCCTCTCATGCCGCTCCACTTCGGCAAGGTCCCCATCCTCATCGCCTCCTAGGCCGAGGCTGCACGTGAGATCATGAAACCCATGGACCTAATCTTTCAAACAGCCCCAATCGAGCATCCTGCAGCGCCGGTTCTACAACAACCGTGAACGTGGCGTACGCACCTACGAGAGGACGCATGCGCATTCGCAGCATGGCGTGTGTTTCATCTTCCGAGCAACAAAAGGGTTCGGGATTCTATCGCGGCGTGAGGGAGGAAGAGATTTCCCTCATGGCTGACAACATCGACCGGGTGCTTCTTCAGCCCGTGAACTCGGCCTCATGACGCCTCTCGACGAATGATGTGTGACTGCAGGGGGTGGCGTTGGGGAACTTAAGTATGGCGTTGGGAGTGATTTCAAGGAGTCACATGAGATAACGGGGCGCCGGCCTGGGTTGTACCTTTGTGGAGCACATTACATGGCCGAGTTGACTAAGGCGAATGCGCGGGATTTGCAGGGTCACAGAGTGGTTAAGATTAATAAGTTTTGAGGTCATGATTGAAGAACATAGGTTGGGGTGGAGGAGGAGAGAGGGAGATGGTGGTGTGTTGATTTGTGGACATATTGCTTGATTTTTCGTGAGAGAATGCAAGTCGCCACCTATTGAAGATGACACTATCAAAGCTAAGTAAATCATGGTAATACTTGCATCTCTCTCTTTCATTAATCGTATATGTTTACTTATATATATATATATATATATATATATACGATGTGATATGTTTGGTGCCGGAACTAGTACAACACTTAAAGCTATTGAGTGACAATGGCAAGAGCCGATAAGAAACCCGAAAACCATGAAAAGATTGCAAAATGAAGTGAGAGAAGTAGCCGGAAGCAAGGACGAAATCAGCGAGCAAGACTCGAGAAAAATGCCTTATCCGAAAGCAGTTGATGAAAGAGAGTCTAAGGCTGCATACACCGGTCCCATTGCTGGTCCTCGTGAATCAACTCTAGACACAAATGTATTAGGTTACGACATCGCATCTCAAAGAGACATGTGATCATCAATGTCAGGGCGATTATAGACCCGTCACCGTGGGAAAATCCGTATACCCCATCCGGATGTTTCTTGATACGAGCATAAACTTTAGAGGTGTGCATTTTGAGTTTATTTCTCCGCTTCTGGGGCAGCCGGATGGGCCGCCTGTGTTACGTTTTTATGAAGCCGTGGACGAGCTGGGCCGCTTAGCCAAGTTGGTGCACACCAGATTTTCGATTACCTAATGGAGTAAACATGAAGGAGTTAGATATGAGTGAATCTCGAGGAATGGCAACCCATAAAGTGTCCTTGTTGTAGCTACTACACATGATTGTTAAAGCCATTCTAGTGTTTAAAAAATAAGACAGGAGTTCAACTACTAATCAACATTCGATCCAATTTGAACATAAACTAGCCTTAATGCATTTATGTAGTATTTTTGAATTAATGTGTTGCTTTCAGGTTCAATATTATTGTAATTTTGTGTTTAAACATTTTGGACTCACTTTTATTTTAACAATGAAGGCTAACTTCAACAGTCTATTTAGTACTCCCTCCGTTTCACAAGATGATCCCTTCTTTGAGCGATAATAGATTTTACGTAGCTTTATTTTGTTGTTAGCGCGAAAGAATAAATATGAGAGAGATAGAAAATAAAGTAGAGATAAGGATGTTTCTATTTTTAAAAGAATTCGATCTTCTGGGCCACAATAAATCAAAAGGAAAGTGGGTTCGGTGGAATGGAGGGAGTAATTTAAATATGTGATGTTTTTTTTCATTATGTAGTTTTTCATTTCAATTTAAAATTATTAATTTCGCATTGGTCCATGGTAAATTAAACATCAATTATGGAACAATGAATCTCATCCATATAAAAAATAAAGCCTAACCCTATTTCTTAAAATGTCAAAATAGTTTCAAAGTGGACTTTAGAATCAAATTATTACTTCTATTGATGATTTTTGCCAATTTAGTCTTATTGTGTTTTTATAGCTATACAATTATTTAATTAGCTCATTCTTGTATTAATATTTTCATGCCTAATGAGACCAAAAACCAAATAATAATTAAATTGGGCCTATCGTAAAATTATATTGGTCTTCAAATGAAGCCCATCAAGATAAAAATGGCCAACTCCAAAATTTTATCAAGCATAACTAGGCCCATCCTTAAATCGAAAATATGGAAAAATTTAGTCATGAAGACGAATTTGCTTCCAATGAACAAAACTTCTAATTAGAGCAAAACTATGGAGCTTTTATTCTCCAATGGAGTTGATTTTTATTGAGAACGGAAGTTGTAGCCCAAATAGAGTAAACACACTCTCTCACCGATGCATTATTTTACTACTCCTCCGTAAAACAACGAAAAAAAAAATAAAAACTTAATCTCTCTATCACATTATACCACAAAGAAAAAAAAAAAAATCTTAATTTTTTCTTTATTATTTATACAAATTCACAAGTTTTTTTTTTAAAATATAAAGGGTTATTTTGTGAAAATGTACGCCATAATATAAAACATAAAATTATTTTCTCAAAATTTCAAATTCAAAATTCAATATATAATTTCCACAAATAAATTTCAATATCCTAGGCCGCTTGCTTTTATTAATTCCACTAGCGCACAGCTTTACTTTTTTCTATTAATTTAAACTTTACTAATGGGGACTTTTGAAAGAGGCATATTATGTCCCCTACTATAATCTCTCCTGCACTTTATACACCATCCACTTAGCACACTATTCTTTAATTTATGTGTCACAGTTAATGTCTCGCTTAATGCGATGTAGGAGATTTCCTCCGCAATTCCTCTATTTTCAAGTGATTTCGTTTCCAAAGTTTTCTCAAGTGTGACCATCCTTGTAATACTTTTAAATTTCTCCTAGCGGAATATATCTTTTTTTCATCTCATTGCTATGTCCGCTGAAAGTGATTTAACGTTTTTCCTTTTGTTGTCCAAACAAGAGTAAATGCCAAAATCGGGTCCTAAAACAGGCCATTTTACCTTTTTTTAGGTCCTAAACTTTATCTTTGGATTTAGGTCCCGCACATATGGAAATTTGATCATTTTGGTCATCCGTCAATAGTTCCGTTAAAAACTAAAAGGTCAACGGCGATTTTGACCAAATTAAAACCTAATTTCGATTTTTTTAGTCACTAATTATTCTCCTAATTGATCTCCAAATTATATGGAGTTTAATGCAATAATGACGAGTTTAAAATCCATTATGAATTAGTTCATCATAAATCCAATAATTCAGAATCGCAATTAGCTTTACAAATTAAGAAGAATTAGTTCGTCATAGCTACACCTATAATGCCACATCAAATTTCCCAATTTAAAAAAATTAAGATTGAAGAAACCCTGTGATATTTAAGACGATCCAGTTCTGCATGAGATTCGGATCGCAGATTTGGCCATAATGGTGGCGACTGGTGTAAGCCGAGGACGCGTCACCGTTGGTGTCAGGCCTCCTCGCATCATGTCACGAGCTCGAAGGAAGTAGGCGTGCCCTGGGCCTTAGCCATATCTCATCCGCGAGCTCACACAAGGATGGTGAGCCTTAAGAGCTCGATGAGTCAGTTCCTGCTGGAGAAGCACCTCCGCGATGTCGGGAGGATTGCGCCGACGACCTTGTCGAATTCGGGACGAGCCGTTGCGGCCGGCGCCCATGTTGGCGGGCAGAGGAGTTGGGATCCGGGCCGCCGGTGGCTTGAGTGCAGCTGGCCGAGAGTGGCGCGCCATCTACCAAGGCAGGCCGCCGTCATGGTTGACTTAACCTGTATTTTTAGTGTCACGATTGGTGTGTTGATATGTTTAATTGTTGAGTTTTTATGCTCAAAATGGTAATTCCACTCCGCCGGGTACGCATTTTTGCGATTTTTCCAAGACAAAACGCGATTGAAAGGCAGCAAGCAGCGAAAGCTGCAACTTACTCATTCTCTACCGCTGTGAAACACACAACCCATCTATCTCAAGCACTCGAAGAAGATTGAAGATTCAAGCTTCAATTCCTCCGCTAATTTGTACTGTATCATGTTTTCCATTGTTTACTTTAGTTTCTTTTTATTTTCTACCATGAACATGAGTAACTAAACTTTTTATGTAGAATTTTTGGTGAAGATGCATTAATTCATAGTTTTAATCCAATTGACTTCGTTTTTATCTAGCTCTTGTAATTGCCTTGACTATTTTGTGTTTTTTCCTAACAATTGTTTGATCACCAATTGGGAGTATGTAGGGTTTCTTAGAGTAATCGGGAGATGAAATATTTAACCTTGAAAGAAGAATACTTCACACCTTAATTCAATAAAACTCGAGAGTTGAGGATTTCGAGTGGGATTCTTGCTGATCGAACTATTAGAGTTAGGTCTAAGAATTAGAAGGGGATCAATTATTACATCTTAACTATCAGATTTCTCACCTCAGGATGGGTTTAATCTATATTTTTTTATTGATTCAACAATTCTGGAGACTTTAAATGTCAAATCGGTTTCAATCGTTGGGGCAGTTGTGCATCTGATCCTTGAATTTCGCATATTTTCATGCAAGGCTATTTTGATCTCTGATTTTGTATGCTTTGGGGTAGTTGTTACTTAAAACCAAAATTCTCGATCGTACTGATAGTAGTAGAAATTTGGTCTGTGTGGTACTTAGGTTTACACTTAATTGTCTCTCGGTGGGATACGATATACTCTTGTTGCTATTTGCTACAATAACCCGTACACTTGCAAGTATTATTCGGGGTAAAACAGTTGAGTCAAGTTGCCATGTCGTAAAGATTTTTTTGTGTTATATAGCTTGATATCGTGATAATAATCAAGATTACTACTTCAGACATTACCGCTTTATTTTTTTCTACTTTTCTGTGAGTTCTCACAATCAGGTTTTTTGTTCAAATGTATAGCGCAAGACATCGCTTCTAAAGGCTTGCCTCTAGAACCTTCGATCCAGAATCGAAGCATCAAATCGGAAGAGGAACGCATATAGAGACTCACAAAGAAGATTCAAGCTTCTTCATTTAACCGCGTAGGGTATTAGTCTTCAGATCGGAGGGACCTTCACTCATTCGATCACTCAGCTCAGATCATAATCAGCTTGGTCCTATTCTCCTATTCTGATGGAGAACGGCAGGGAACAACAATGGCCCACCACCTCCCTCCTCCCACTAATGCCGAAGCTTTTACGACAACCGGAGGAATTGCCCACAGTCAATCGTGCAACTGAAGAGGTCAAAGGCAAAAAAAATCATGCTTACCAGGAGTAGCAAACCCACAATAATATCGACGCCAACACCTTTGAGCGAAAGCAGGACTGATCCAGATGGCGGAAAACATTGCTTTTAGGGGCAAATCCTCAGATGACCCTAACAAGCACATTACCAAGTTCATTCAGATTTGCAACACAACAAAGATGAATGGCATGACAGATGATCAGATTCGACTTAGGGTGGCTTATACCACGGATCATGATACAATGAGCACCTTATCTGACAAGCTGGATGCATTAACTATGAAGTTCGATTGCATGACGATGGGGCAACCGTCTCAAGAACCCCAAGGAAATATGGAAGATGCGAATTATGTGCAGCAAGGGGGCAACAAGGCAACAACTACGCCCAACTTTAATAATGAGGATACAACCAGTATGGGAACAAGGCATCCCAATCTTCTTATGAATCCCACAATGCTCGTTGTACTTTCCTCGGGATTCATAGTTACCGATGGGATGGTCACCGACCCTAAGAAGATGACCACGGAGGACATACTCAAGTCCTTTATGCTAAATCCAACAAGGTCATGGAGCGCATCACGAGGATGGAGAAGGTCGAATGCTGATGCAGCTGGGAATGGCCACTCATTTGAAGAACATTGATGTTCGATCAAGCCGCCTTTCCCAGACCGTGAGTACTCTTACTCAACCGGGAAAATTCCCTTCCACCACCATTGTCAACCCTAAGGACCGCAAAGCTATCAACTTGCGGAGTGGGACGAGCTATGAGGGATCTCTCAATGCCCTCAACACGTGTGGAAAGCAAACAGAGACCCTATTGAAGAGGAGTTAGTTGAAGAAGATGAACCGGAGACGACATTCAGTCACCACTCCACCTAAGGAGAACGCAGCCTAAACCCATCTACAACACCTACAGCCTCACACTTCCCGTCGAAGTGAGGATCCCTTATCCTCAACGGGTACTGTTGTTAAGACGGATGCACAATCTTTCGAGGTTCTTGGACATATTCAGTAAAGGTGCAGATCAACATTCCATTGGTTGAGGCATTACAGTGTGATGCCCGCTATGCTAAGTTTCTAAAGGATGTAGTCTCCAACAAGAGAAGACGGATGGAATATGAGACGGTTAATCTGAACAAGAGCCGCAGCCATTATTCGAAGAAGTCACTGTTGAAGGATCCTGGGAGT
This sequence comes from Salvia hispanica, assembly GCF_023119035.1. Lineage (NCBI taxonomy): Eukaryota > Viridiplantae > Streptophyta > Magnoliopsida > Lamiales > Lamiaceae > Salvia > Salvia hispanica. Next base: position 24,191 of record NW_025951716.1, read on the forward strand.
TTTACCATATCCTGCATAGTAGGATTGTCAGAGTGGAAGAGCTCCTATGTGATCTGCAAGCATCAATCTCGATGTCGTATTCTTTCTTTCTCGTGTCAAGATCGAGTGCTTAAAGCTCACTATTATTTCACCGTTAACATGGCGGACGTAACGTTGTTGTACCCGAAGGGGGATTGTTGAAGACATCCTAGTCAAGGTCGGGAATTTATTTTTCCAAACCGACTTTGTGGATCTAGACATGGAAGAAGATAAACATGTCCCACTTATCCTTGGTAGAGACCTTTTCTTAGCTACAAGGTGAGAGCACTTATTGATGTCCACAAGGAGAGAAAGGCCTACTCTTCCTCGGATCAATGAGGAGAGCATCACATTTTCCATTTATGACGCTATGCTGAGGTATGATGATGAGGATGCTGGAGGTTCGGCCGGCGCAAGATCGAGGTGGTTGATGGAATGTGCATGAGAGAAGTAGCCCATGTTATCTCGTTGTGGTCAAAGACGTATTGGAAAGAATGCCTTTCACAGCCTCTTATGATAGCTTCAAACAATCTCATGTTACCTGAGTTCTCACCGAGGAGATAATTTCCTCATTTTGTGGGAGCCCTTGATTCTGGTATAGATATTCCTGGGAACAACAAATTTCTACCACTCGAGATCCGCTAAGAAGAAGAGAAAGAAGAGAAGAAGGATTTTAACTTAAACCGGGCCGCCACACCTCAATTATGCCTAGAGAATGAGACGTATCCGGTAATTGTCTCTTCATCACTTACTCCTACTGAACTCGATAAGCTGCTGCGCGTGCTTAGAAGC
>NW_025951717.1:0-8076 GCF_023119035.1 Salvia hispanica
CGAATAGGAGTCCCGTTTTTCAATTTTGGCATGTGACATGGTTCATTATTACTATAAATAGTAAAAATGACTCACACTCCACTAACCCATTTCAGTATATATCATTTAAAATTAATATATACAAGTGAGACTCATATTCTTCTAATTTTCTTTTACTCATTTTTTTTAAAATTAATATATATAAGTGAGACTCATGTTCTTCTAATTTTCTTTCACTCATTTTTTTTTAATATTTTTAAAAGAAATCGGAATCCTATTTGCTGGAGGTGAGAGTATAATTTACAGAAAATCGGTAACAACATTTTGAGCAATCAAAACTTTAAATTAACTTATAAACCTAGAACAGTATATTTCATTATTATATATTGTACGTAATGAGGTCATCAAGATGGCATCAATAAGAACTCGTAACTTTTGTCTAGATTATGTTTGTAGTAAAAAATTACTACGAAAATAACTTAGATACGGTAATAATAAGCTAGGCATGTAGCAAAAGCAAAACAAAAGTTGTTAAATGAGAACTATCAATCTCACCTTTTAGTCATTAACGGCGTCAAGTGAGGACAACTAGGTTTACCAAATTAAGACATTACTATCATTACCTTAATGAAGACAGCCCCACAATGTACATATTCCACTGGATACTTGTCAAATCATTCCGATTGGACAAGTTTCACGTCGCTATTGATTTTACTAAACTTTTAAGTAGTTTCTACAAACGGTTAGTGTAACGACCCGCCCATCTAGGATATAATAAATGCGGCGATCGTTAACTAGGCGGACTTAAATGCATCAAAGATCATGGGCTAGGGTTCCATTTTAAAAGGGATTTAGCCAAAGCATTTAATGAACAATTGAGCAGAAGAAGAAATAATGCCTTAGCAGTGAAATCCAAAAAGACTATCACAATAAATGCTCCAAAATAGCAAAGGTTCCAAAATAGACTCATATGTTTCATGTTCAAAAATATTCCCACGTCCTAAAAGAGTTTATACCCAACCAAAGATCACGAGTTTTCATAACATAGCGGAAGCGATCAAGAGAGAAGTGAGGCCATGTATGGAGACACAACGACACTTTAAGTACCAACAGATCATCTTATTATTTCCTACTCAACACCGCCGCCCGCTCGCCACCGCTCAACCTGCACATAGGGAAAACACATGCAGGGCTGAGTACTTATAATCATACTCAGTGGACTCATTGCCGAAAACAGTTTTATCACAATTATAGTTATCATGCCATTCTCAAGTGTCCATCGGGGTTTTAACTTTAGAAAGACCCGAGGCACCAAAATATTTTCTTTACCAAATATCACGGTCGCGCAACCATTTTTCTCATCGACGTTTACCATATCCTCATTCTACATGACAAGGACTGCGGCCGCAATCCAGGTCACTAGACCGGCCGACCCGTACGCCAGCACTCGGTCTAACATTGGTGTACACTAACCCAAGTAGAGTTTGCGGCTCTACAAGGATCCGAATTCGATTAAATCAATAGTGGCATAGCCACGAGGGATAGGCACGACAAAACAAATCAAGGCATGATAACACATATCTCATTCTCATCAATATCAGTTTAGGACAATGTCCTTATTTTAAAAGAAAGCCCACCTCGTCGGCTTATCTCGAAAGTAGTCTCTTCTCCTCGTTTATCACGCTGAGAGCGCGAAGTATCACCTTTAAATTAGGCGTATCACAAATCAGTTTCACTCATTGACTTCAAAATATGCATGTTTCCCATATTTCCCTTTTTCCCATCGATTACTTTCAAAATCATCAATCAAAATCAAAGTATGATTAGCATATCATTTTTATTCAAATAACAACTCCAATTCACCATTAAATCGTGTCACGCATGAGTGTTCCACACACACAACACACGCACACGAACACCACACTTGTGCACGCCGACCGAGGCGTGCACACACACACACACGGTCACATACACACACACATCCATGCATCCCAAAATTCATCAATTTATTTCCCCTTCACTCAATCTAAATGCATGTGGAAACAAGAACACCGATTGATCGGTAGAAGAAGAGGAGATCAATAATTAAAGTACCTTTTCCAAAAGAACGAACGGTAGAAACAAGGAATTAGTCTTGATTCTTCAATAATCTCTTGAATTTCACTTGAATTCTTCTCAATTGATGAAGAAATCTTGTAGAAAACTTGAAGAAAATATGGAGAAAGTGGGAGAGAGATTTTCGAAATTGTTGAGGAGTGGGGCGCCGGTTTTTGGTGTGCTAGGGTTTGATCTCTTTCTCATATTTATAGAGTGCCAATAATAATATCCCAATAATTAAATAAATAAAAGATTTGGGAGAGATATTGGGGAAATGGCGTTAATTAGTTGAGAAGTAAGAGGATTTTCGAATTTTGTAGGCTATTTTAATAGCCTATAATTAATTCAAATATTTCACGGAGTAGAATAATATATCACGGAGCATGAATAAAATAAAATACTCCCCAATTTAATATCAAAAGTGGCGTGTGATTTTCAATCTCAAAAAGGGATTTAATAATAATCCTAATTAAATTAGGATATGGTAAGATCTCCTTAGATTTGGCAAGATATGCTAGGATATTCTAGCATATTTATATTTATTCATGGAATAGAATAAATAAGGGATCAAATAAATAAATAATTCCCTCTTCTCCAATATATGAGATTTTCGAAAATCTCATGGGAAAAATCAAAGGTGGAGTTCGAAAATTCCATGTAGGAATTATAGAGTATTTGGACTTTGGATTTAATTTGGATAATTATCCCAAACAAATAATTAAATCCAAGAATAATATTATTTCTTCTCCAATAATCATGATGGCCGAAAATTCCACATGGTTTAAGAAATGCTCCTATTATTTTTCTCACTCATCCCTTAGCAAAATAAATAATAATTCCCCCACAATTATATTTCTCCGCATCAAATATTCACATATTCAGATCAATCATCTCTTCACTTCCACTCCCTTTTCTCAACGTATTGACCTTTCAACGGCCACATCATTTTTTCCACATCTTTGACTATTCAATAGCCACGTCAACATTTCGACAAGTTGACTATTCAACTCAATCTCAATTCCCATACGCAATTAGGTCACATAGACACTATGCAATTAATCACTCATCAATTAATTCACATATCAAGCATTTAAGGCATTTAATGCAAAAAATTTTATAACCCGAAAATTAGGGTTTGAAAAAGTGGGGCGTTACATTCCACCACCCTTAAAAGAAATTTCGTCCCGAAATTTGGTACCTCATGGAAAAAGATCCGGGTACAGTTCCATCATCTTGTCTTCAAGCTCCCACGTGGCTTCTTCATATTCGTGGTTCCTCCATAGTACTTTCACGCTAGCAATGGATTTATTTCTCAAGTTCTGAACCTTTCGGTCCAAGATCATTTGGGGTTTCTCTTCGTAGCTCAAGTCGGAATTCAACGCGACTTCTTCGTAGTGAATCACGTGCTTCGGATCAAACACATATTTTCACAACTGCGATACGTGAAAGACGTTGTGCACGTTTCCAAGACTTGGCGGTAGCGCCAATCGATAGGCTACGGGTCCTATTCCTTCTAGAATTTCGTAAGGCCCAATAAAACGTGGTTTCAATTTTCCTTTAACGCCAAAACGTGTTATCCCTTTCGACGGGGACACTTTAAGAAAAACTTTATCACCGACTTGAAATTGTAAGTCAGTTCGTCGGACGTCAGCGTATGACTTTTGTCTGTCCTGGGCTTCCTTTATTCTCACACGAATTTGTCGAACGACTTCGACCATTTCTTCGACCGCATCGGGTCCTAGCACCCGTCGCTCTCCAACTTCATCCCAGTAGAGCGGCGATCTACATTTTCTTCCGTATAAGGCTTCATATGGCGCCATGTTGATTGTTGCTTGGAAGCTGTTATTGTAAGCAAATTCGATTAACGGTAGTGCGGTCTCCCAACTTCCGCCTCGGTCGAGCACTACGGCTCGTAGCATATCCTCGAGAGTTTGTATCGTCCTCTCGGATTGTCCATCGGACTGCGGGTGAAACGCCGTGCTAAAGTTCAATCTTGTTCCAAGCTCGCGCTGTAGACTAATCCAAAATTTCGATGTGAACTTCGGGTCACGATCGGACGTAATTGTCACTGGGACTCCGTGCAATCGCACGATCTCCTTTATGTAGATCCGAGCCAGCTTGCTCGATCCATGGGTTACCGGAATCGGTATGAAATGCGCACTCTTGGTAAGGCGATCTATAATCACCCAAATTGCGGTGTTCCCTTTTAGGGTCTTTGGCAAGGCCGTCACAAAATCCATGGCGATGTGCTCCCATTTCCACTCGGGTATCTCTAATGGTTGTAATTTTCCATGTGGTCGTTGATGTAATGCCTTCACCTGTTGGCAGGCTAAGCAACGTTCTACAAATGCTGCGATATCTCTCTTCATGCCATTCCACCAAAAGGACTTTTTCAAGTCTTGGTACATCTTCGTGCTTCCAGGGTGAGCAGTGTATGGAGTTTCATGAGCTTCGCTCATGATCTCGTTCTTAAGTTCTTCGTTGTTTGGCACGCACAACCTTCCTTCAAAGGTGAGGGCGTTGTCGGACTCCTCACTAAATTTTCCGGATTCACCGGTTCTTACTTCAATACGGATTTCCTCTAGTTCCGCATCCATCCGTTGCGCTGCAACGATTCTCGTTTTCAGATCTGGTTTAACCACCAAAGTGGCAATTCGCTCTTCCACTGTTTCAGGTGCTCTTATCACTTCTAATCGCATTTTGCTAAATTCTCGTATCAAGCTTTCTTCTTCCGTCGCAAAGGTAGCTATTTGCGAATGATCTCTACGGCTCAAAGCATCTGCCACTACATTTGCTTTGCCGGGGTGGTAGTTGATGTCACAATCGTAGTCCTTCACTAGTTCGAGCCATCTTCGTTGTCGCATATTCAAGTCTCTCTGCTCGAAGAAATACTTTAAGCTCTTGTGGTCCGTAAAGATTTCACATCTAACTCCGTAGAGATGATGCCTCCAAATCTTTAGGGCATGTACCACTGCTGCTAACTCCAAATCGTGCGTTGGGTAATTCAACTCATGTGGTCTTAATTGTCGTGACGCGTAGGCGATCACTTTATTATTTTGCATCAATACGCATCCTAATCCAACCTTCGAAGCGTCGGTGTAGACTACGTAGTTCACTCCAGACTCGGGCACAGCTAACACTGGTGCGGTTGTCAATTTTTCCTTCAAGAGTTGAAAGCTTGCTTCACACTTTGAGGTCCAATTCACCTTGACTCCCTTCTTAAGTTGTTGCGTCATTGGTCTCGCTATCTTGGAGAATCCTTCAATGAATCTTCGGTAGTATCCTGCCAATCCTAGGAAACTCCGAATTTCGTTTGGTGTTGAAGGCGACTTCCATCGTTGTACCGCCTCAACCTTGGCGGGGTCCACTCGGATTCCTTCTGCCGACACAATGTGTCCTAGAAAATTCACTTCCTTCAGCCAGAATTCACACTTGCTGAATTTGGCGTACAACTTCTCGGTCCTCAACGTCTCCAACGTGATTCGTAGGTGCTCCTCATGCTCCTTCTCGTTCTTTGAGTAGACTAGCACGTCATCTATAAAGACTAAAACGAATTTATCCAAGTACGGATGGAATATTCGATTCATCAAATCCATGAATACCGCTGGGGCATTCGTCAATCCAAACGGCATCACCACAAACTCGTAGTGGCCATATCTTGTGCGAAACGCAGTCTTGGGTATATCCTCCCTTCGAACTCGTAGCTGGTGATATCCGGACCTCAAGTCCATCTTTGAAAAGACTCCTGCTCCTCGCAGTTGGTCAAACAAGTCGTCTATCCTTGGCAGTGGATACTTGTTCTTTAGGGTCAACTTGTTTAGCTCCCTATAATCGATGCACATCCTCATTGATCCGTCCTTCTTCTTCACGAAGAGTACTGGTGCGCCCCACGGCGAGACACTAGGTCTAATGAAACCTAAGTCCATGAGTTCTTGGAGTTGTATCTTTAATTCCTCCAACTCTTTTGGCGCCATTCGATATGGTGCCTTTGATACGGGTGCGGCTCCCGGTTCAAGGTCAATCGTGAACTCCAATTGTCGATCTGGCGGTGGTCCAGGTAACACTTCTGGAAAAACGTCGGGAAATTCTTGCACGACAGCAACATCTTCCATCTTCTTCTCGTTTTTCTCCTCTCCATGGAGGTAGACAAGATAGGCAGTTCGCCCTTTTTTCATCATTGCGGTCGCTTGAAGCGCGGATATGATGGCGATTCGCCGGTTCATCGAGATTCCGTGGTATATGATGGGTTCGCTTCCCGGAGCTTGTAGAGATATCTGCCTCTCCTTACCACGAATCGTCGCAAAGTTCGTTGTCAGCCAGTCCATTCCCAAGATTATATCGATCTCTCCCATCGCCATTACTTGCAGGTCGTGAGCGACTAATTTAAGATCTCGTAAAAGAATTTCTACGTTTGAGCATGCTCGAGAGATTTATATCGTCCCACCCACTGGTGAAGACACCATCATCTTATCAAAAACCAATTATCACATTAGTAGTCATGCCTTGATCATCAACCATTCGTACACATATTTCCTTTCTCAAGAGATTATTGTTTAAGTTCGATCTTCTAGCAGCTTGTGACAGGTAGTTCGTTGTTGCAGAATATCTAACGTCTCGTTTATTGGTTATGTCGACGCTTTTAGTTGGTGTAAAAATTTCCGCGCGTGATTCGAAAGCACAATTCTAACATTTCCTTGAGTCTATTATCAATAATTCGAAAATTGATCAAACAGTCTTACTTGGATAGAAATTGATTTCAACTCAAAAAAAACACCATCAAAATGTCTTTCATCGGAAGGCTCCAAACTTAATCAAGGAAACAAGGATAATATTTCTAGCTTGACACTTCCAAATCTCATCATTGACAATTGGTTTGAAACAAAGCGAGGACTAAGTTCCATTGAACTTAACTCGTCCATTCTGAGAATTTAAATGGGTTTAGAGGGATCAAGTAAAACCCATAAAGCTTAAGAATTTACTCCAGACGAGAGTTCGAAAGAACATGAGGTAGGTCATGAAAACAGGATGAAACTACCATAAATCTCAAATTCCATAGCAGACTGCCCGATCAAAATTTGCAAAAATTCCGGACAGCAATGAATGATATCGTTCAAACATGTCAAAGCCTAAAACAATCAGTCGCGACAGAATTTAGAAACATAGACAAATGTCATGAAGTAGCACTATCAATGGTTCAATGACATCATGGTATTGAAAAATGAAATCACATCAATGGATTCACGGGTTTGTTGAGGGCAACCCAAAGTGATTGGAACTTTTCAGAAAATTAACACGATCAAACCCGTTTAACGAAAAAGAGAACATCGTAGCCTCAACTTGGTGTTGGCGAAAGAAAAATCATTGAGCTACAAAGAATTTCACTTCTGCAAGAGCGAACTGGCGAAATGAAGAGGTGAACAAAATTCCAAGTAGAATATTCCATCATTTGAATAAATCAGGTCTGGAGATGTGATCATACTAAAGGTCATAACTGCAAACAACTTTAGGATCAAAGTTCAATGACGGAGGCTCGTAAATTCAAATATCGTCCTTGTGAATGACGAATTAAAGAAGACCACTCAATCCAGATGTCCAAAGTTACAAGGGCAAACACCAAATTTTCAAGCCAAGTGAGTCATGACTCGTTATAGGAAAAGAAATAATGGATATCACTTGCAAGTTGTGAATCAACCAAGGCGTTTAAATAGACAATGGCTCACGGTTATTCAAAACGTCCCGAAAAGAACTTAGGATCCAAGTAAGTACTGTTGATTTAAAAATCGGCCATTCAAGCTACGAAGGTCGCACTCTCTCGCACATTTTTCGCGAGCATGAACATGGTAGCATCGTTCTATGAAACCGTGGATTCCAAATTGAGATTCATCGTATCATCGAAATTAATAACTATTTTTGATGGTCGCATCTTCAAAGTCTTCTTCTTTTGGTTTTGTCACTCGGGAAAGTGATATTGCAGTTGTCATCTTGCAACTGAGTTCTAGC
>NW_025951718.1:0-1000 GCF_023119035.1 Salvia hispanica
ACCCGCACCATTTGGTAAGTCAAAGTAGTGCATAATCAATATCGTATGCTCAATGCTAACGTACATTGATTAAGAAACAATAATTTACAAGACCTCGTCTTTCAGGTAGATAGCATAAAGACATTGTCTCACTTTTGTTAGATCCAATTTAGTGCTATACCACACCAATATCATCTTATTTCGGTAAGGTTTAGAATTATGCGGACTGACATTGCAACAGTTCACGATAGGTAGTCTAAGCCTATCTATGTTGTGAAATTCTTCTTTTTCTTTGTTCAGAACTGACCGTGTTACCTTAAAGTGGACGACACCACAACCGGCCTACTAAAACAAAGACTTAGACTTTGTTAAGTTATTTAGACATTTAAACATGTAATAAACATCCATTAAATGTAAAACATAACAACATTATAACAAAAATAATTTGTTTTATTCTTGGAAAATAAAATAAGAGTTTTAACAGTATTCAATCACTCGAAAGGTGATTTCTAGTATTCAATCCCCTGCTGTGCACAGCAAGGGCTGTGCCATTTCCCACAGGCAAAATTAAATCAAAGAACATCAGGGAATCCATTTCCTAGCGAATGTAGTTTTGTTCACAGGATGATGTGTTTTAAACACCGACCCTGCTGTGCACAGCAGGGGATCCATTTCCTAGCGAATGTACGAACAATAATGCTTTAAGGATCCTTGGTCTAGTTTACTTACAAAATTCGTGTTCCTAAATACTTAAATAGCTGTTTAATGATGGGCTAGCTGTGGAATTGTTTATAAAAGATGATATCTGTGGAGCCAATCTTAGCTGTATTTTACATAATAATACATGGATTAACCCAGGCCACACTTCTCTCTCTCCAAATGCATTTTAACATTTGCTATATTTTATATAAATAATATATTCAATTACAGACAATTACTAGTATATTTTTTAAACTTTCATATGAACCAATTTTTTCTCTGATCATAATTCATGAATAATTGAGGAACATTCACATGCAAT
>NW_025951719.1:0-7210 GCF_023119035.1 Salvia hispanica
TGGAACTGGCAGCGGAAGCGCTCACATAAATCAATTACATAATAATCAGATCTATTTAGCAGATTATTTAGACAAAACCTATTCGCGTAATTATCACATGTATCATGCTCATAACTTGAATTAATCATGCTTTAAGAATAATGAAACCTAAAACATGCTTTTCTACGGAGTAGAAAAATACCTAATTAATTCTCCAAAGAATTGAAGATGGCTAGCTTCTTCTCCACGTGATGCTTTGAGTACTAGACCACAAATCTTCTCTCTGGTTCCCGAACTGTATCCCAATATCAGTGTGGGCTGATCTTACTAGAATACTAGGACTTAAATAAAGAAGACAGAAGAAATCCTTTTGGGAATAGGTGAGCAATTCGAAAATTCCTACAGCTAATGGGGCTGATATTTTCGAAAATTTCAGTAATGAAAATTGTGTTTTTTCTGTCTCCTTTATTCTCCTATTTATATTAAGTTCCTTTTGGGCCCAAACAAGGATCTATGGAAGGTTTTGGATATGGGCTCATCCAATTTACTTTTTACTAATTAAATTGAACCCACAATTTAATATAAGTTATAATTGGAATATTACGAGCAACCACTACAGAAGTAATATTGAACTCTCCCCATCCAAATCCGAAATTACAAGTAATCCGGGTTTTCGTTTAACTTTCATTTCCCGTGCTTAAGATTAAAATGTCCATTAATTAATTAATGTCTGCTACTGACGTAATTAATTAACTTCTTATTAATTCCAAGAGTGGACTTAGCATGAAACACTTATTTATTATTCATAGAGTAATCAAACTCCAACTAGCTAGGTTCCGAATAATAAAACCTTGTTTCGCGCTCCTCTTGAGGACATTATCAAACGAGACTCTCCTTGTGCACGATTCAATATAATAGCAATCCTAGCACCGCTAGATATTGATCACCACTACCCAATATATCAGGATAATTGGGTTACGAAAAACCCGCACCATTTGATAAGTCAAAGTAGTGCATAATCAATACCGTATGCTCAATGCTAACATACATTGATTAAGAAACAAATATTATCAAGACCTCGCCTTTTAGTAGATAGCCCAAGGACAAGTCTTGCTGTTAGATCCGTTCAGTGTTATACCACACCAATGTCATCTTATTTCAGTAAGGCTTAGAAATATGCGGACTGACATTGCAACCTTTCTCGATGGATAGTCAAATTCCATCTAGGTTGTGAAATTCATCTTTTTCTTTGTTTAGAACTGACCGTGTTACCTTAAAGTGGACGACGCCCATAACCGGTCTACTAAAACAAAAACTTAGACTTTGTTAAGTTAACTTATACATTTAAACATGCATTAACATCCATTAAATGTAAAACATAACAACATTATGACAAAAATAATCTGTTTTATTCCTTGGAAAATAAAATAACTCATCTTCTTTCGCTTGTGCTTGAGGTAGTGCTTGAAGTCCTTCCAACTAGGAGGGAGTTTCTCAATAAGTATGCACCGAACAAAGTTGTCGGGAAAATTCATCCCTTCAGCCGCGAGTCCGTGGAGATCATTTGGAACTCTTGAACTTGTTCCATGACCGGTCTAGAGTCGACCATTTTGTAGTCCATGAACTTGGATACTACAACATGTTCCGTACCGGCAACATTGTCTATACTATACTTCTTTTCTAGGCTTTCCCACATTTCTTTGGATGTGGTTACAAGGGAGTATGCATTGTACAAGCTATCATCTAACTTAGAATGAAATTTTTACAAAGATAATCTCCTTTGCGCCATGCTTCATAGTCTGCCATGACCTCAACACTTGTCTCTTGATCACTTGGCGCGGGCGGCTCGTTCTCCGTGATGAAGTTGGCGATGCCCAATGTTGTCCAGTAGCCTCTTGAAGTCAGCTCCTCCAAATTTAGGTGGTTTTTCGGCGGGTGGCATCATTCTCGGTGCCAAAGGTGCCGCACTTGGTCCTTGGAAGGAACCAATTCCGTTGCCCCGGAAGGAGCCAACAACATGGTTGGGCATAGAGCCCCCACCATTCATGTTGGGCGTAGAGTCCGCCATGGTCGCATTGGTCCCGAAGGAGCCAAAGCCCGTGTTGAACCCGGAGGTTCCAACACTCGCATGAGACCCGAAGGCCCCAGCAGTCGCGTGAGACTCGAAGGTCCCTGCATTCGTGTGAGACCCGAAGGCCCCAACACTCGATCCATTAAAGGATCCGAAGGAACCACTAAAAGTGGAACCAACCGACACACTCGAGGTGGATTCACCAGTGAGCCCCTAGGTATTAGTGTACACCCAAGGGGTTGTTGATGAAGATGGATAAAGCCCAGGAGTTGGCATCATCGTGGTGGATGCCATGGTGGAGGAAATGATGGTGGCGGTGGTGGCCAGAGTGGTGGAAGCGGCAGTGTTTGATTCGGTCGACATCTCCAAGCAAAGGTGTTAAGTTTCGAATTTTAGGTTCAGTTATGTCCAAATTCCTTCAAAAGCAAGTTATATCTCGTCTTGCGATTGTTGGTTTTAGGACTTACAAGAAGGAATACAAAGAGATAACTGAATCGAAATTACAAAGAAGATTCGAAACAAATAAACTGAAAAGGAAATAGCCGAGTCGAGGAGGCCTCTTTCCGCAAGACGAGATACGCCCCGGTAAAAGATAAAACGGCCGCGTTCGGTGAAGCAGCACCCGCTATCACCGCAGCTCCGGCGAATCGGGATGGAGAAGAGAGCGTTGTATGATTTGTGAAAGTGCGGGATTCCTAGACTGCGTGTAATGCTAGAACGGTTCAGCCTATTTATAGCTCGCCCACCGTAGGGTCAACGCAGTCTTTGATTGCCGCTATCAATGCCGATCAGAACGGTAGTCGGTTACGAGCTATAACGTTCGGGCGTTACACGCTCAGAGCAAGAGAGGTTGAATCTAGACGCTTCTAGATTCAGTCATGACGTGGACTGGCTGGGAACGTTGTCAGCCACGTTGGCACAACAAGCGTCATACTGACGAGAGGTGTCATCCCGCTCAAGCCCACGATGTGGAAACGGTGGTGGTCTAAAAGAATTAGACCCTAGACCCACTAGCCTTGGGCCAAGCCCAAAGGACAAGGACAAGGACAAGGACAAGGACAAGGACAAGGACAAGGACACGGGCACGGGCTCGGGCACGGGCTCGGGCTCGGGCTCGCGGCGGGGCGGGCGGCGGCGCGCGCGTGTGCGCGCGTGTGGGATCTACAGCTCATCTTAGTCCACTATAATTATTCCATGTAATAATCTTTCTTATTAAATACTAGTTTAATAAGCTTGTAACTTCCAATGTGGGATAATTAACTCTCTTAATTATTCCCTAAGCTTCTCTCATAGCTCATTAAGTTTGCAATTTTGCACAACTTTAATCCCTTATTTCTCACTCACCGGGAATCGGATTTGAGAAAATGAATATACCACGGTCATCTACTCCGAACGTAGATCGACGCTATATCATTTAATTTCACAAAATTAAATGTCTCGTTGAAATTATAATTGGTCAAAGTTCATTGACCGGACATAGATTCCAACATCTACTCTGTGTGTGTGCACCACAGCTTAAGTATGAGTGCGTGTGAGCTGGACTCTACTCTTCTCACTCAACCGCCTCATGAGCTCACTTTTCCAGCTCATCAATTATGTGCCACGTCAGCCAACACAACTGATTTCTTCAGCCATAACGTAACAAGCTAAATAAATTAAAAATAACATCATTATATAAGATTAAAAAATAAAAAAATATAGTACTATATAGAATAGTATGTTAAATAATTATAGATAAAAAGTTAAATAAATTTTAAATTAAATAACATGAAAACATTTGTTAATTACGATACTTATCACTACAACATACATACTTCAATACTAAAATAGTATCAATATTAAATTGATATGAAATATTTAATATGCAACTATGAAGTATATTGAGGACAATAACATCGTCATAAAAAGATAAAATGATGTACAAAACAAATACAACATAAACATTAGAACAATAAAACAATAGTTTGTAAGACATAAAATAAAAAAAATAAAAAAAATAATAGTAAAACACAAACTCTAATATCCCGATGGCTCTTTTTCAGCCTTATTTTCTTCCTTAATCTCCAAATTAATGATTTATGCATATGGGCAAAAGCAAATGTGATAGTTTATGATCTTCGTCTTCTTTGCTTCCTTTCATCATATCATTGCTTTTTTTTTCTTTTTCTTTTTTAAAATTAACTCCTATATGAAGGAGGATATAATATATAACTCCTAAGAAATGAGGAAATTACAACTGAGGTTAAGAGGGCTCGAACTCGACACCTCATACATTGATGTCTAACCTTCTTGTCGCTAGGACAAAGGATCTGGACTTTCATCATATCATTGCTTTAGATGTTTTCTTTGTATGAGAACTATGGAGTGACGAAGTGGGTGACAAATGTGTAATATTGTAGCTTCAAAATATTATAGATAGTCAGAGCTTATGTGAATTCTATATTTGTAGAAATAGAACTATTATAGTCTAGATAGAAAAAATAAAATAAAACTAATAAAAGTAAAACAAACTAACATCAAGAAAAAACTGAAATATGAACTAACATCGTTGAAACAAATTAATCTCAAATAAATGTACTATAGGTAAAGAGTAATAGCCATATCGAGAAAAATTCTTCCTTTTGCAAAGAATCCGTGATGCAATGGGACATGACAATGAGGAATGAATATAAGCTAGCAAATGATACATATTTATAGATAAAAAGTTGAATGTATTATGTAAATTCCTTGGAACCGTGCCTTGAATCCTTGTTCCATGCATGAAGAAATAAACAATGAATGATTTTAGTTTTAGATAAATAACTAAAAATTAGTAATAAGCTAAGTATCGACACACATACCATCCGATCGTGGAACACACATTCCAAGAAGATTACATTAGTTTGTCCACATTCAATGAACAGAAACATGCGTGCACAACACTCGAATCACTGACAAAGTATGTTAGGCTGTAGATCGTTAAGGAATGTGAATTTCATGATGTGAACAAATTTTTACTTTTGCCACAAATTTGGGATGGAGTGAGGGGAGACGATGAAGAAGTGAATAAAATCTTGCAAATGATACATATTTATAGATATAAAGTTATTGAAAATGAATCATTAATGTGGCGGTTACAAAATAATAAGGAACAAATATATTTTGTCCAATCACTAATTTAAATATTACGAGTCAACAAAGTAACTCCTAAATTGAGTGAGACTAATAATCATCAAAATAATTTGCCAAAGTAACTTACAATGTAAAATAAATATACATAAATATAATATGGTGATTAGTTATACCATAAGTCTTATGAATGTTCCGGAATAGGGATAAAACTTATAAATATTTTAAAAGAAGGCCAAAAACTCGCCTTTTATATATACTAGTGTTAATCCACGTGCGATGCACGACGGAATATTTTTTCATCATATTATTTTAAATTATTAATTAATTAATTAAAATAAAAAAAATAATATAACTATGAAAATTAATAATATAAAAATACACTATAAATAACAATTCAATAAATATAGTATTTCTAATGAAACCAAGACAAACACAATTATTTGGACAACGAAGAAGAGAGTATCAAGAGTTGACAGTTTTAAAAAATATGTTTAAAACAATCATTCATATCTCTCTAAAAAAAAAGTAAATCACAATTTTAGCAAAATAATAAATCAATAACTCATAATATTCAAAACATCAAAATTATGACCATAAAAATATTCAAATGATTTCTACACAAAAATAACATTAAATTAATTGGTTTAGGACATTAATTCATCCTAAGTGATCAAATATTCGTTTTACCCCTACACCACTTAAATGTAATTATAGCAACAGTGACAACGGAAATATACAAAAATAATAATTGTGTAAAGATGAAAATAAATATTTTGCATGTCTCGAGTCAATAATGTTACGATTCTTCCCTTTCTAAGAATTGTAAGAAATATTGAGATAAAATTCTCGAACCATATATACATGCGTTAATCTAACTATTGCAATCAAAAGAAAAAAAATAACACTAAATAAATGGAAATTACAATAAAAATTATAAAATAAATTGAACTATAAGTCTACTTGAGAAAATCCTTCTTTCTGCAAGATAAATTACATTACAGTTGGTGATCTCGGATTGACGTATTATCCCCAAAGATGAAATTCTCCTAACGTACATAACATCTCAAAACCGCTAGGCACCGATGAACTTGATGGGGCTCCAAAAATTGAGTAATACAATGTTCATAAAATGTACAATAAAATGTTGAGAGCTTGAGAGAAAATGGAGGATGCTTTTGTTGGTGTATGATTCATCCACAACTCTATGCCTTTTATAGGCACAAAATTAGTCAATCATAGATTATGGAATTAAAACATCATAAATTATAAAATTAAGACAACGGAAGTTATAAAATTTGACTTTTCTTATTATATTTGTTGTTATTAGCCATGGATTAAAAGTTATAATGAATAAATGAGTTTCTTATTACAAAATTTCAAAAATTGAATAATAATATTAAAATACTAATCATTGTTTTTAATAGCTTTACCGGTTCACATTTAACTCTAGTTTGACATAAGTCTCCGAATTTGAATGACATGTTTTCTTCATCATTTGGCCATGGAGTCATAAATTGCAACATCATTTGATCCAAATTTAATTTAAAAAATGCCTAATTTTAGTTATGTCTAACGGTTGTACTTAACGCATAATTGGCCGTTACAAATCAAAAACATGATTAAGTTATATAGACCCAAAACTTATAAATATTCAAAAACTTATCCAAAACTTTTCAATTTTCAAAATAAGACTAAAACTCGCCTTTTATATATGTATAGATATATATATATATAGGGTCTTGTTAGGATGAGATTTTTGGACATAATTGAGAAATGAGATGCAATCTCAGCCACTAATTCACAAGATTAACTTAATGTCAACAACTATTACATTATGTCAACACGGGGGTATAATTGTCTTTTCATTAAATTATATTTGAAATCATTTTCTAAAATCCTTTCTAAAACTCTAGCTGCAAAGTCTTCAAATCTTCAACATTCAACTCTTCAAATCTTCAAATCTTCAACATTCAAATCTTCAAATCTTCTACATTCAGATCTTCAAATCTTCAAATCTCTTCAACATTCAAATCTTCAAATCTTCAACAT
>NW_025951720.1:0-1142 GCF_023119035.1 Salvia hispanica
AATAAAAAGACTATGAAGATTCTAATGATTACTATTGGAAATAAAAGTTATAATTATGATAATACAAAATAAATAAATTGTTGGTAATATATTAGAGTAATATAATAGAGTAATATACAATATCTTATTTAAGTGACTCAAAACAATAGCCATACAAATTAGTGAGGGCTACTGCAAGACCAAATATATTATGGACCAATAATATGGGAAAGCTTAAACTTATTGAATAGCCTAATAGATGATCCTTATAAGGAAAAGAATAAATTACTATTAGTCAAACTAATAATAATATAAATATTAAAGAAGATTAAACCAAAAGGACAATAATATAGGGAAGCATAAACTTGATGTAGTTCATCCCTGTGATTAAATCTAATTTACAATGGATCAGAGTAATAATAATATTAATATTGAAAAAATTAATCCCAGATATGTTTGAATATGAGTATGCCAGCGGTGACGCTACACAAAAATTTCATTACATCATCGACCTTCGTCCACAACATGCTCCTCTACCTCATTCTATACTACAATTTGTCGTCGAGAAAAGTGAAATAAAAACAAAACAAAACAAAACACACAACCGCAAATGAAAATACAACAAATAAAAAACCTGAAATTGTACTAATAATCCTCACTTCCTTAAGCATTGTACGAAACATTGTGTGTAAACTTCACGGAAAAGTTCTTGAATACTAACGCCCTGAGGAAAAAAAAATCCATAATTAATGATTTTATATAATTTGCATACAAACATAAAACACAACATTAAACAACATACCACACAGTAATGAAAAATACACTATAAACTGAGGATATTGTTTGGCTCTATGAATGGTAGCTTCATAAACGTGAATACAACGCACATTGTGTTAGGTTTGGTATACTGAAAAGCATGTTTCGAGCAAGTTTCGCGCGAATAGAATCTTGCTTGTATACGTAAAACTCTACAACCCATTTTTAACCCGATTCAGTATTATTCGAGCAGTCTCGCACGAATAGAATCACAACTATTATTACATTGTGTTTGCTTGTGCATTTATAAGATGTTTTACAAACATTTAAATGCATAAGAAGTAAACAAAGTCTAAGTCTTTTGCTTAGTAGACCGGTTGTGGGCGTCGTCCACTTTAAGGTAACAC
>NW_025951721.1:0-18613 GCF_023119035.1 Salvia hispanica
TTTTTGTTAGCGTATTTATAAAGTGAAATAAACAATTCTAATGAATTGAGAAAAAGTAGTAAGATTAAATTAATAATATAATTGTTTGGTAAATAAGATTAAATATTAAAACTGACTATAAGATATTTATAAAATATGATCGGATATGTTAGGCCCCAAACCCTTAAAATAACACCATACCATCATTTTTATAATCTTTATCCCGCACAAAAATAAGCATTCGCCAAAAAAATAAAACTCAAAAAATTTGTTGCTTTTTATACAACAATTTTTCTGCAACAATATCCAACCTATATAACAATTATATGTTGTATATTTATAATATATTTGAAAAAGTGGTGTCCGAGTACTTTAAGATTGCATTTTAACAAAGCCTATGATACGTTTATCTTATTTTTATTAAAATATAAAAATATTTAAAATTTGTTTAATTAATAAATCCTAAATCAAATACTTCATCTGACCTTATTATTCACTAACAATACTCCAATTATATTTTTTTATCTACCTCTCTTCATTTTACCAATTGTTTATTAAAACTTTAAAAGTTTGAAATTAATTAATTAGATAGAGTCTCCTTGGCGCCATCACCCTTTCCACACAACAAGTAATGTCAGTGCAATTTGAGAACGCATGAATCACTTGTTAAATTATAGGGTTATTTTTTATAATTCTAACCATCTAATGTTTCTGTAGCGCATCCTTTGGTGCCATATTGCCTTCTACTACTTCAATATTTTAAAACGCTGCGATGGAATATCATTGAAATAATCCCACTTTGACTAATCTTTGTGCTTTGCTAAATAGGATGCAATATCGTTGCCTCTGATATTGCTAAAAGGGGGAATTTCAAATACACTATTTTTGATCGGTAGAAATTTCTGATTTCTGATTTATAATGATTTGTAGGGCTTGATTTTGCTTCAGTGATGGAGAAATTTTTATATTGGATTGTTGGTATTGTGTATATAGACTTGAGATAGTCTCAAGTATGTTTTTGAGGTTGGCTATTAAGTTGTCCTTAGATGATTTGACTGTTGTGTTTCTAAATTTTGGGAGGAGCATAGGGTGAGCAAAATAATTTAAAACGAATATCCGAACCCAATCAAACCCAAATTTTGAAATTTGGTTCGGTTTTTGTTTTTCTGCTTCGGGTTAAAAAAAAACCGAAAAACCGAATTATATTTTAAATATATTTTTATATTTTTATCCTATTAATTTAGTATATTATATCATATATATAACATATATTCTTCTAATATATTTTTATATAATAAATATTATATATATTATATTAATTTTATATTATATATATTTATATTGTATTAGATATATAAAATAAAATAAATTAGATATATTAGAATAGGGTCCTATTTTTAATGCTTATAGGTATAGCACCTAATCCAAAATCAAAATAAATCTCCACCTTGGATTTTAAAATGAATTGAGAGATTAAAGCTCACAAAATCTAATAAATAGTAGACAAAATATCAACAAAAGGGTAATATCATCATATGTTATCATATGATAATTTATGATTTTTTTATATCAACATTTGTTACAAATATCAACAATAGAAATTAGAATATCAACACAAGGAGAAAATATCAACACATTTTTATGAGATTTGAATCGTAATATCAGATTTTCTTACAATATATTGATTTTATTTGGTTGTTGAAAATCAATTTATCAACATACGATTTAAAATTAAATATAATTTATCAAATTTCATCAACCCCAAAATCGCTCTAACATATGCAATTGAGATCTTGTTAATCCTTATTAAATTATCTTTTAATTTGATATATTTTTAAAAATAATTTAAATTGAGAGGTTTAAATTTAAAGATTTGAGATGATTTTAGGAGAGAAAGTAGTATTATAATTACTACATATAGGATTTGACATTAATACCCTTTTTAATTTAATTAATAATTATTTAAATTTAAAATATATTACACTTGACATTATATTAATCACAAGATCTTCTAATCTAATGGTTGAAAATTGGTCTCAATTTGAGATTAGTAATTAGTTAGCAATTGATTACATCCCTATTAGAATATACTATTTTTTTTTTCGGTTTTGTTTTGAAATTTCGGTTTTTTCGCTTTAGTTGGTTTTCGGTTTTTCGGTTTCAATTTTAACC
Source organism: Salvia hispanica (assembly GCF_023119035.1). NCBI lineage: Eukaryota > Viridiplantae > Streptophyta > Magnoliopsida > Lamiales > Lamiaceae > Salvia > Salvia hispanica. The sequence continues at coordinate 2,152 of NW_025951721.1, forward strand.
TAAATTCGATTAAAATTATAAAAAGTGACCGGGACTCTAATGCGGACGGAGGGAGTACTATATATAGAAATGACTCAACTATGAAGAACTTCCGAAATCGAAAAATGACTCAACTATAAGGAACGGAGGAAGTACGACTTTACTATCGCATTAAATTAAAGTATTAAGTACCTTATTATTCAATCATATCGTCTTAGAGTTATATTCTAATCTATAAGTAAAATAAATCAATAAATTAATCTATAAGTAAAATGAATCAATAAATTATAGTCTTAAATCCTTATTGATTTTTGATTTATCGTATTGTTACATTAGCCTCTATAGTAGAGTACCATACTTTGGTCTGACAAATTGCTTCAAGTGATGGAATATATCAAATAGATATATACACTCTTAAATGTATAAAGCATCGAAAGTAAAATATGGACAAGTATGAGGTCTTGGAAGATGGGCCGACAATTAGTGGGTTAAGATCTCTTCGTAACAGCCACCGTATAATCGATAATCCTCTCACATGATGTCGGCCTGCAAAGGATTCGAAACACAACCAACGATGCATCAATAATTAATTGAAATACCAAGTTTCTATTTCCTAACACCATACTCACATGACCCAAATATACTATACGATTTTCTCTCCCGTGACTGAAACAAAATGGAATATGATAATTGGATTTATTTCGTGTGACATTGTTAATTGGGTTTCGTCATTCACTGTGTCATTTAGTGTATTACATTTAGTATTATAGAAGAATCTCCTTTTTTTATTCTAGTTGAAAATGATTAATTTTTATGCAAAAGTACAAATTAAACACATGCACGTAAAAAATATTAGAATGTGCAAGTGTTTTTTTGTATATGATCGAGACATTAGAGTAATATAGTCAATTAGTAATTCAGTACATAAATCTATAAAAGTAGCCATTTTTATAACTTAATAAAGTGGAATTTAAAATATCTCACTCAGAACAACTAATTAATGAATTAAAATCTTGGAATATCATTTTCTAATTTGAAAAATCAACCAAAAGGGTCTCATTCTCAAAGATTTAAAATTTATTCCATTTCCCTTCCTCATAAAAGAACATGTTTTGATAATGGATGCTTATGTGTAGAAAAAAGATATTTACATATAATAAATAGGTGGGAAGGGAATTGTTTTTATAATGTTTAATTACTCAAATCTTGGGGTAAAATCTTTCTTTGTTTGGACCACCAACTAAATCGTGATTTTGGGACCCTCGTCCTTTAATTTTCTAAACTTTTGACAATTGCTACCGACCGAATTATTACCTAAATTAATGAAAAATATATCATCACTGATTTGATGAGTCATTTAGTCCAACTTACTTTGATTCATCTTAGAATTTGTGTAGCACCAAAAGTTGATTCATTCACTTCCTCATTTAATTAATTTTCCCTTAAAATATACCATGACTAAAAATTGCACACACACACTATTAAATTTAATTATCGAAATATTTATTATTTTCAATCAAATAATAGTAGTAGGACCAACAGATGTAAGCTTACGTTACGTGTGATACGGTCGGTTCAAATCCACCAATTTGGGGATTCTTTTACATCCTAAATCCGGTAGAGCAGGATTAGTGGATTCCATCGAAGGTAGGTTCAAGACACTGGTCACAAAAAAAAAAATAATAGTAGTAGTGTCACCTCAATTGAGTTAAAGGTCTTTTTATTCCCTTGGGTATAACATGAAATTATGAAAGTAGAGGTACCATCAAAATTATTTATTTAATATTGGAGCGGGTCTAATTATGGCAAATTACTGTTTATGTTGAGATGCAAAAAGAAAAAAAAAGAAAAGAAAGATTATATTGTTGATGTGAATTAAACTTTATATCAACGTTATCTCGTGTATCAATAAATGTAAACATGATTAACCTCCCTTTGCAATAGGCCATAGGCCATAACTTCTACTTTGAAAATTCTTATTATGATAATATATTTAGACCTTTACTAATGACTTTTACTGCTACCAATTTAGAATCTTTACTGTCCAATTTTTACCATAAAGTTTCAAAAACTCATCACTTGTTCAAATCCTAATCATTGGTTTACGAGACATCGATGACAGCTTAACTAAACCCTAGAAATTACACTATGCGATTTGAATTTTTTAAAGTAATAGTTGTATGATTATATGATATGATGTGGATGTTAAATTCAACCAAAGAATAATGGTCACACATATATGTGTGGAAACAATCAATTAATCATCCATTAATCGATGACATTTTCCCTTGAATCAAGATGTAAATTTTAGCATTCACAGTTCCACATAGTTATAATAACTAGTAATCCCTCCGTCCGTCGTTAGGAGTGTCATTCTTTGGCGACACAAGTTTTAATAAATGTTAAAAAAGTGGGTGGAATAAAGTTAGTGGAATATGAATCTCACTAGTATATATTAGTTTTAAATAAAATATGAGTGAAATGAGTTAGTGGAATATGAATCTCACTAGTATATATTAGTTTTAAATAAAATATGAGTGAAATGAGTTAGTGGAATATTTATGGTAAAGTAAACCGGGACTCCTACTCGCGGACGAACTAAAATAGAAAAACTAGACTCATATTCGCGAACGGAGAGAGTAGTACATATTTAGTGAAGTAAGCTACCCATTCTTGTCAAAAGAAAGACAAAGCACATTACTCCCTTTATACGCAAATAGTAGTTTCATTTGTTTAGCCCAAATTTTAAATGTTAACCGTGGCTAGAAAAAGTCAATGTTACATATATCTCATTTATGTATATTAATTTTAGATTAAATTAGAGTGAAATTAGTTCAGTGGAATGTGGGGCCATGCCACTATTTATAATATATTATACTCCCTCCATCCACAAAAATAGTTTCATTTTGCCATTTTGAGATGTCCATAAAAATAGTCAGCTGCTGTTCATGGATTTAATGCCAATTCACTACCTGATCTGAGTATAAACAAAAATGAAAATGGCAAACTACATATGTATGTCTGGAAAACAAAAATGCATGAACACAGACAAACTATTCAAATGTTCATCACCTCTGGGTTCATTTATATTTGCGATAGATTCCTAGATAATGTAGTCTGCATTCTTCAGAGGTCAAATTAATAAATAACAAGGGCAACGAAAAAAATAAACGTTTAGATAAAACCAGTCCGGCCACCTTCGGCTATGCCTGTCGTAAGCAGTGTTGAATTTGTCCACCAATTCATTCATTGTACTGCATAAGAAGTTTACAGCCAATGATCAGAGCTGACATCAAAGTTCTTTATTTACAGTTAGAAACAAATTATAGTTAGTTCAAATTTCTATATATGCCACAAGAAGAATGCGTGAGTTTCCAGGAAATGATACATCAGGTAGACTACAACTGCAGTTAAACTACTAAGTGGTGAATGAACTATAAGTTCGAGCATCGAGGTCATGGTAGAAGCTTTTAACACATTCATAAATCATAAGTCATAATGCATTAAACCAATCCAGGATTCCAGGTGACTCCAAACATCTCTCCTAATAGCATAACACAGAATCAGCCACACAATCCGCTTGATATGACCATTAAGTAAGGATAAAGATTAACCAAATCTATACTAATCCTAACAATGTCAAATCTTATAATGTATCCTGCTTCAAAAGTACATACACGACTAAAAGTATTATTCAGAAAAGATAATAGCAGGAAAAAGGTATAAAAGCCATACCTTGAGCAATTGGTAAACATGGCAAGATATGTGATCAATAATGTGTCGTTGTATTCCTGGAAATAACAACATTAAGTCATTATGAAAGCATCGGGCAGAAGAAAATGAATTAAGTAAACAAATTGATATATAACAGTATCAAAATAAGCCAAAGAGCCTACTCTCATGGGGAGAGTTCGGACTTACCCTCGTTAATTAAGGAAAGATCTTTTTTCAAAACATAAATTAAAAAGGTGAGTTTGAGAGGTTTGAAATCCTTCTTTTCCTATACTCTCCACAGTTTGAATTTGTATGAGATAAGCATCATGCAAGTCATTAGAGGACAACATGCAGCTTTGACAGGTATATTCAAAAAAAACAAAAAAAAGACCTACGCTATATCATATTTAAAGTGAATGGTACTAAAAGAATTTCGAAACATAACCAAATACTACATGATGCACTCACCATCAAGAAGTCATCTTGAAATTTTTCAGATTCAATAGCTGGCAACCTTCTCAAGAGACTAGAAACTTGCCTCAGCAATGAATTCTCCAAGGGAATCTCACCTGCAAGCAGCAGTAAATTGAACATAAAGATTAAATATGGAGCACTTAACAATCTATCAGACTTTCCCCCATACTCCAAACAACAATACATATAATTTCCGATAAAAGATCATCTAGACATCTTTCAAACAACTGAACCTAGTTGTTTCACTCAACCAACGAAAACAGAAAATGAGATGACTTCTCCATTTAGAAAATTGAAATTTTAAAAAATAAACAGACATACCTTTCTGCATGGCTGAAGATAGTGATGAAGCATTGACTCTACTTTTAGTTTTGATCACTATGTATACCAGTAAGATGAGCAGCCACTGGCAATATTAAAGGTAAAGGGGGTTTGAAATCCTATGCATCCTTGATAAGAAAAACAGTGATATAAAATGATGATTTAATTAATGTGATAGTGAAAGGCTCACACTGAGTTGCAGCAGAACCCCGTCAGATGGTTTAAGGTGGGCAACATGATCAACAGATATTCTTTCTGCTTCACTGTCTAGTAAAGAGAAAAAAGAAGTTGCAAGCCCTACAGCTAAAATTTTCTCAGTATTCAATTTATAAAAACAAAACATACCTCAATGGTGTAGCTTGATTGAACAAAATAAGCTGGGGGTTGCCATCAATTACATGCAACTCTTGAATGGTAATGATCATGAACAAAGACAGTAAAACAGAAATTAAGCTCATGAGTAAATAAGAGTTAAACTAAAAATCAATGATCTCACATATAGTTCTTGATGTACATTCAAGGGGCCTACTCTATTGCAGCAAATTTACTTCCAACATATTAGCAATCTTTTGTTGCCTATAGGCAATTTGCCAATGTCCTAAACTGTTAATACAGAAATGAAAACAGCTAAGGGTAGAAGTTATCTAAATTCGAGCTAGAATATATCATCCACATGTAGGCAGATTGCAGGCAATTAACTCACTTTAACACTCCAATAAGGCTAGATTTAAATGGCAGTCTTAAAGTTCATACAAGATCACAAGCCTAAAGAATTAGATATTGGCCATATGTCTAACCCTTACCTAATACACATTTTTACTTTATATCAAATATCAATCAATATGTCCTGAGTTCCTCTCTCTATGGCAGTGTAAAAATGGAAAATAGTATAAATAAATAAATAAGCAGGTGCTCTACTGCTTCTTGAGAGTAAATAAGAAATCCCCAATGGTAAAAAGGGTAACTCATGCTACCCTTTACTCTTTGTTTCCTGAAGATTTGGTTGTATCAACATTAGCCCACTAACAGTTTGTGTAATAAGATGGGTCCCAAGGTCGTTGCCTTGGTGTGTGAGTATGTCACTGCCAAAGGAGAATCTCCCTTGGTAGGATGGCCTTTATTTTGTGACAAAATTGTTTAATGAACGCCTCTTTTGTTTGGCCTCGTGGGGACGAACATCCGTGGAATGGCCTTCCAAGTTTATGACAAATTCGAATGTCCCAGCCCAAGAGAGTATACACTAGCCTGGCGCAGCAAACATTTACTGAATCGCTGGTCCGTAACGCCGCAAACTTGGGTGGTTTGGTACGGACTCCCTATAGCACAAAAGGTCACTAGTTTTCCGTGCACACCGGTATGGATTTTTTAATTTAGTGATAAACAAAAGTTCCGCTGGGCCCCAGTATGCCCCATCATCCGAGCCATAACAGTTTGTCCAAGCCGACCGGGTACTCCTTTTCCTTTTGAGGATTTTATCCCACTGGGTTTTGCCTCGAGAGGTTTTAATGAGGCCCGACCTCCATCTTCGGACGGCCTTCTTTGTGGATTAGGGTCGGTCCGGACCATCTCACATAGGTATGCGGGTATGCCTATGTTACCTTGTAAACCTCTTCATGGCAAGGACGATTGTCTAAGCCATTAGGCTTTCTAGGGACTCCTTTTCTAGAATGAGTTGATGTACATTGGCTTGATATAAGCCCTTGGGTATGCCAAGTTTCGGTTGTATTTGTTATTCCCACCCCAGCTCGCTAGCTTGACTAGTTGGCTGTATCCCTCGGGCATACCCAAGTTATAATTGTACTTTATTTATTTTATTTGATTTATAAAAAAAAAAAGAAATCCCCAACAACTGGCGACTTCTGAATAAAGAGTCAAAGGCATCTATACAAGAACAATGTGGTTAACGTATGTCATGTAACATTGTAAATCTACACCGAGGCTACTCCTCAGAAACAGAATTCGACAAACACATAAGAGGAATTCTTCCTCATCGCCAAGCACTGAATATATATAAATAAATTATAACATCAAGCCCAATCAAAATGGTGACAGCAGACGATAAATGCGTACCACTTTCATAGATAGTAACCGGCAGATCCTTCTGGGCAGGATTGATTGCAGGATTTAGAAGAACATAAACTGGATTCTCATTGATATCCATTAACTGTGGGGAACAAATGATTCTCACTAATCAGGTAATATACAGAATTTTACTTGTGCAATGAAAGCATATAATGTAAGGTATGCCAGCTTAGACAATTAACTCATACTATTTGTTCTAATACAACTGATTGCAGCTATGTTCAGAATACTATCAGTCTCACTCTGAAAGTCTGAAGATATACACAGCAGGTATGGAGATCAATAAAATATAAAATCGAAACAGTGTTTCGCCGCATTTGTGAGTATCACACGAAAGCTACTGAAAAATTTATGAAAAAAACCTATAGCACTTCAGATGATACATTCTGATCCCATTCAATTTTAATATTTTTCACATACTAGGGTTAGAAAGTGATCTGAAAACATAGGTCATGATATCAATTACTAGAAAATTGCTGAATCATAGACATGTAGAGTAAAATTCAAGAGCTTACAGATTTGTGAATAATCATATCGGTTTCGTGAGCATCACTCCCCGTTGAATACCATCCAAGTATATAGAACTGAGGAAAACCTTCTTATCTGTTCAGCACATCAGGTATCAGTAATTTCTAATCCCCTCACCCCGAAAAAGCCCTAATCAGTGAGCACTGCCGAAACTAGCACACTAAAATCTCAAAAACAGGAATGTAATTTAGGAAAGGGATAATACGCACAGAGCTCTTGCTTTTTCTCGAGAAAAGCGCGGTCGAGCGAGTGGGTGGAGTCGTCGTAGAGGAGCTCGAAACTGTTGAAGATCTCGACGGTGCGGCCGCGCTGGACGCCGATGACGCAACCGACTACGCGGCGCGGATGAGATTGGGACTTGACTCGAGTGAAGTGATCCGAGATGTTGACAATGACGAGAGGGTGGAGTTTGAAGGTAAGCCCGCTGCTCGAAGACGACGCCATCTTCTCCGTCTCCCCTTTTCCTTTGGTTTGATTGATTCAAATCGGAAAAGAAGGGTTTTACAGACTTTCGTTTTACTTTATTTTCTTTGTTTCTGTTTTTACTTTTTTCGCCATTGTTAATTAATACCCTAAATTTTGGCCAAAATCTCGTACGTATATTTTATAAATATAAAATAAATTGTGAAAATTATGAACTCTAGTTATTGATTATTTTTCTTATGGTTTATATTTTCGACCGTGAAAAGTAACGTAGTCAAATTTAATCTTGTGTGATAATCCAATTCTATTAGAAGTAGCGGATTAGTCGGATTCACAACGGGTTCGATACATTATGGTTAAACCAAAAAAATTGACAAAACAATGATTTAGAAAATACTCTTCCTCCACCGAAGATACTCACTTTTCTTTTAGATTTATCCCAAATGACTTATTACTAAAAATAAAAATCCTTTATGTCTATTTTATTTCCTCCTATTTTATTCTATCTATTTTAACTGTCAAAACAAAGTTGCATAAATTCTCGAGTCACCTCAAAAGAGGGGTTATCTTCCTTGTTGTTACCAATGTTTTAAAACGGATCGATCTGTGAACCTAAGTTACTAGTTCATGGTTCAACCGGTCCAACCTGTTCAATCACCTGCGAACCGTTTTATTGTTCGTATAATTAAGTATACAATATGAAAAATATATTAAATTTACATATAAGCAATAATATATCAAAAATATTAACCTTATATTTTAGTTGTAATATAAATATTAAAATTTAGTAGTAAATGACTAAGTTTCATAAATATTTTTGTTGGTAAATAAAATTAAATACATGATTCATTGCTTATTGTAGATAAAAAAATTTAATATTTTATATATAAATAGATAAATTTAATTGTAACTAAAAAAAATGTATTGAAAAAAAATATTATATTAAGTAATAATTAAACATGAATAATTAGTTATTTTATGTAAAAAAATTAATACCAATGGTTAGTGTATATAAATAAAATATATAATACAAGAAAAATATTAATATTAAGTAATACTAATAAATTATATGGACGTATAAAACATATTAAATTTATATGTAATTACAAACTCGTAAGTATATTGTAAAAATCTAGTGATTATTAAAGCATAATTAAAATATATATTATAATTTATAATTTCTTAATTAAAATGAATTACTATTATTTTATGTGGATAAAAATATCATTTTTAGTGTATAAGAAAAATTAATGTTCATATTATTCCAAAATGGTCATATGGTGGAGTGGTAAAATGGTTGGTATATAAAGAAGAGGGTCATGAGTTTAAGTATTGCCAACAACAAATTTTAAAAAATTATTTTGTAAAGTAAAAACCGTTACTAGTTTGACGGCGGTTTACGATCCGTTGATAATGTATTAATATTTTCTGTTGATGTTATTTTACTATTAATAATGTATTAAATTATTAATATTTACTATTATTAATATTTTGTCATCTCTTTATATTTTCTATCGGTCCACTCCAGATCATATTTTAGATTTTGTATATCCCAGCTTATATTATCCCTATTTGTTAACCATGCATTTTGGAGCACCAGGCCGAGGCATTTGGTTCGGGTATCAGGATTCAATTTTGGGCCTTAAGCGATCTCACAATAACTAAGAAAAAAATATTGAAAGTAAAAAATAGTCAGACCATGTTTTGAAATGGAGGAATAGAAATTATGTTATGATATTCAACTTTCATTCTATTCTTTAGTTTGATATATTTTTTTAGGAATTACCGTTCAATTCCCAACAAGAATATCCATTCATTTGAATTAGCTGATGAATGACAATTTCATTTCATTCTTCTTTTTTCTTATTTCTTTTGGCAAAATTATACTAACATGTTAGTATATAGTACTATTATATTTTAATTCAATTTATAATAAAACTAAAATTTTAAAATTTTTAATAATTGAAACAAAAATTAAACACATTGTTTTGTATTATGTGGACTTAAATTTAAAGTAGCGTGCATGAAATATTATAAACTTTTGTTTGAAAAATAATTTTTACGGAAATAATTCCACTAATAATGTTTAATTTAAATTGACATTAAATTCTAAAATAATTAATTATTTATATTTCATTCCATAAATCCACTCTTTGTAGTTACCAAATATAGAATGAAATCAATCAAAGAACACAATTTCATTCATTTTGTATTCTTTGTCCTTACCAAACATAAGAATCAAATTGTCATTCCATTCTAATCCTCATTTCATTCCCTCCTTATGGTGTGGGCACTAGTTTTTCCTTATCCGGACATAAAATTCTCATGTCCACCCCTCTGATTTGCATCAGACATCGCCTCGAAGATCGAAAAAATAGTCATATTCGTCCTAAACCTAACTAGTACTCCATCCATCTCATAATAAAGCCACATTTGGCGTGGGCATGAGTTTTAAAAAAATGTAAAGAATAGTAAGTTGGAAAAATTAGAGGAATGTGAGATCCACTTTTTATATTGGTTTCATAATAAAATGTGAGTGAAGTAAGTTAGTGGAATATGAGACTTACTTACCATTTATGGTAAAAGTGAAATATGACTCTTATTGTAGGACGTACCAAAATGACAAAATGTGATTCTTATTGCAGGATGGAGGGAGTAATAAATATTCCACCCCTCCGTTTTCGAATACTAGATCTTCACCGCATTCCATCATACCTAGAAGAATCTAAGAGGTGTATGTGAGTTGGCAAGCCGTAGAGAGGTTAATATCCAAGGCAAAAAGTCTCGATTCAAATCCTCCATGAAGCTGCTTTAGATTTGAAATTCAATTACAAATTAAATAAGGATCTAAGTGTTTAAAATTTAAATGTTTTACGTGTATAATAGAGATAAGTGTATAATAGAGATAAATATATGAATATTACAAGTATTTACGATTAAAGTAATTAAATTTTTACTTACTTGACATTACTCTCGTTCCTCAACATTCACACCATGATTTAAAGTAATACTTCTACGAATATCAATCCTGTTTTTACATCTTAGTTCTTCGTGTATAGGATTTTCGGTTCATTTTTATTATAAATAGTACTAACTCATTTCACTTACATTTTATTTACATGAACTAAAATATTTAAGTATGACTCATATTCCATTAAATTTTTCTCACTTACTTTTCTTAACATTTCTTAAAATTCCGTCGCTAACAAGTGAGACTCCTAACGACGGAGGAAGAGTATTAATGATAATTTTAAAATTTAAACTAAACCTAACAAATGAAATGATTAAAGTTTAAATATTTAGAGCCCATTTCCCAACCATATATACTTAGTGCGTGAATCAAGCACGCTTTGAATTATTTTGTAAATTGTTAATTTGTTACTGCGTGAATCAAGCACGTTTTGAATTATTTTGTAAGTTGTTAATTTGTTAATGCAGATATAGTACCCCTCCATTCCTGAAAATCTTAACTTATTTCCATTTCGTCTATCCCTAACAATTTATCATCTTTTACTTTTATCATTTTTTAGAGTGGATCCATATATCACTAATTTTTTCAACCCACTTTTTATTATATTTTTTTAAAACCCGTGTTAGGTCAAATGCTAACAAATTATGAGGGGCGGAGGAGTAGTATAGAACAGGTGAGAGTGATTATGACTAGGTCTAGAATTAAATAACAGTTCCTAGAATAAAAAATTAAGCAGATTCCCTTTGTCACAAAAATCAAACATACCAATCAAAATGTGAAATAAATTGTGGGTCACATACTTTATAATTATATGAATAAATAATTTGTTTTCTTATTACCAACCACACTATTTGACACTCTAAATACAAAGTTGTACAAATAAACACTACAAAGAAAACAATGAGAGTAAGAAACAAGATTCTCTCAAAAAATAAAACAAGATATTACAGGTGAGTTCTTTGACTCCATTTCATTTCACTGATTTCTTCATCTTCATTTATCCCTTCTTTTAGTGAAAGCATGTTTAAATGTTTCTGTAAGTGTGTGTGTATGTCTGTTTGATATATAGCAAGAATAGAAATTGTATTAATTTGTGTAATCACTAATCACATGTGATTATGTTAAAACTAATGCATCAGACATGTATAAATTGCAGAAGGGTAAGAGCAATAGCTTGATCACTAAAGAATGGAAGGAACATGAAGGAAAGTCTGCTGGATTTTGCCAGAGACGAAGCCAAGTCATCTTTGAAGAAGAGAATATGGAGTGAGATGAAAAGGTCTTGATTGTAGCTGGCCCAGCTATACTAACACCATTTTCAACATTTGGTGTACATGTAGTTAGCCAGTCTTTTATGGGCCACATTGGCCCCACACACCTTGCTGCTTCGCCCTCGTCTTCACCGTGCTCTTCGGATTTGTCCTTGGCATTCAGGTACTGAGCCATAGTTGATTTAGTTTGTGGCAGAATGAAGATATGTTCTTGGTTATAAATATGCAGCTAGGCATGGTTGGTGGGGTGGGGACTCTATGTGGGCAAGCATACGGCGCCAAACAACACGAGAAGCTTGGAATTTATCTTCAGCAATCGTGCATCATCTTGCTCGTTGTCTGTGTTCTGGTCACGCCCCTGTTCGTGTTTGCTGCTCCGGTTCTGAGAGCATTAGGACAGGACCACAACATTGCGGACGTGGCAGGGGATGTCGCTCCCTGGTTCATTGCTGTCGTCTTCTTGTACGGTGCAATGTACGACTGCAATGCCTATCTGCAGTCCCAGAGCAAGAACTTCGTCTTGTCATGCTATGCAATTGTCTCCTTGCTCACGCACGTGCTTCTATCGTGGCTTCTGGTTGTGAAGTTTGAATTTGGCGTTTCTGGCGTCATGTCATCCACTTGTTTGGCTTTCTTGATCATGAATTTAGGCCAGCTTTTGTATATGGTGTCCGGAGGCTGCAAAGAGACGTGGAGAGGCTTCACGGCCTTAGCGTTCAGGGATCTTGGACCGACGGTCAGCTTGTAGTGTCGTCTGGTGTGATGATCTGGTTAGTCTCCTTCTATCATAACGCAACATAGAAATTGTTTATGTATGTGCCATATGACATGTGTGTTTTGTCTTGGTTTCAGCCTTGAATTTTGTTACAACATGATATTGATTCTTCTAACCGGGAAGATGGAGAATGCAGAGGTGGCGATTGATGCTCTTTCGATCTGGTATGGTTTCTTCTTTCATCTCGCTTAATTTGTTGATTTTGTTAAATGATCATTCGTGGCGTTCCTGTAGTCTCATCATCACTGGCTGGACTACGGTGGTGTCCGGAGGCTTCCTATCTGCAGCAAGGTAGTCATAGTTCTAATAAAGGTGTGCGTCTGGCTCGTTGACTTGAGGACTAACATATTCCATTCTCGTCTCACCAGTGTGCGCGTCTCAAATGAGCTGGGGAGGAAGGATGCCGGAGCTGCAAAGTTCTCTATCGTGACAACGCTTGTGATGTCAGTGTCCATCGGCTTGGTGTTGATGTTTGTTTTCCTGATGTTCAAGGAGAATGTGGCTTACCTGTTCACCAGGAATGCGCAAGTGGCCGAGGCGTTTGCACGTCTCTCACCTCTTGTTGCTGTCTATGTACTTTTGAACAGCGTTCAGCCTGTTCTCACAGGTGACCCCTGCTAAACAATAAATTTTTAAAAGTCTCAGTCGGTACTAAAGTTATTTTTCCGGATTTAGGTGTTGCCTGGAGCTGCGCAACAAGGTATTGTCGCGTATGTGAACCTCGGTTCATATTACTTGGTAGGGGTACCTCTTGGAGTCCTACTTGGTTATGTGTTCAATCTCCAAGTTGAGGTGAGTTGATGAAGCTAAGGTTTGTTTATGTTTTTCTTGTTGATTGCCTGTCTTAACACACTACGTTGGTAAGGGTGTTTGGAGTGGATGATAACTGGGATTGGTGTCCAAACAACTATACTTGCTTTCATGGTTTACACCATTGATTGGGATAAACAGGTTAGAATTATAATTGTACACATTGTCTCTTCTTTCGCGCCATCTTTATCTTCATCTTTATCATCCTCGTCCGTGAGGTGTTCCTTGCTCAAAAACGAATAAACCCAAGGTTCTGGGAGACAAAACTACTCACTACTTGCCTAATAACAACTCGTAACTGCAGCTTAGACTTCGGTTTGTAGCAACATGTCGAGTTTGAGTTGTGTGCTAAGATGTGAATGCTAATGACACCCATATTCATTGTATTATAGATCATTTGGTGACTTCTACATCTTGTCTATCTGTCTTCAATTTTTAACTATTAATTTTTAAATAATTATTTCTAAAAATTTGAACAATTATTCTAGAGAAAATGAATACTACTCAATTTATTCTAGAGCAAAATAAATGTCATTCTAAAGTATTATGTTATGTGATCTAGCCCATGGATCGACAATTCTAGATTTAGTCAAAGTTAACACCGCACTGATTAGAGGAGTTCGAGCTTATAAATAAATAAAAAAATATCTTGTATAAATTGATTCAAAATATTTATGCTCAAGAGTAATTGAAAATATTCATTGAAGAAGACGATTTTAGGTATTAAAGTTCAATCAATTTAGTTGTATGCGAGTGGATCGCAATTTGACGAACAAAAATCGAATAGAGTTCAGAAGACCTGAAAAATGATATCACATAATAAGCAATCAACACCATAAGTTCGAATAAATCTACGAGATTTACACAAAAATGCAAGTTTCCAAGTTTTATTAGAAGCAAGACAAACCCTTTTAGCTATAGAGTAGATCAATGTTAGATATCACATTTTCTTCGATAATTACATGTTTATAAGTGTAATTTTTGTAAATAACAAAAACAAAAAAATAGAATGATTTTGGTCAAATGAATATCAACTGAAAGAATAAACTTATGACGCGATAATATTATGTTATTCACAGAGATAAAAATATAGAGATAAGGGGAATTCCAGGGATGTGTGTTCACAGTTATGGTTATACAAATTTCAACTACAACACCCTAGCACAGTTCTAACTTTGATAGAACGAGTCACCTAGTTTATGCCCATGCTATGCAAACGTTGGTTACAAATATTAGAGCACTCCCAATGGGCTCGGCGTTAAACTCGGCGATATTTCGCCGAAAATCGCCGAGTTTTCGCCGGCCAATGGGACGATTTCGGCGAATTCTCGGCGTTATTCCTCCCGAATTAACGCCAACCGACGATCCATCGCCGAAACATCGCCGCCCACTGTGGGCGCGATTCGGCGATGTTCGGCGATATTTTTTTTTTTTTTTAAACGGCTATATCTATTAATTCCACCACTATAAATACTTCCTCTTCCTCCTCCATTCATCACACACAATTCTCTCAATTTTTCAATCTCTTATCTCAATCTTCAATCTTCAAAATTATGAGCTCTAGTAGGAAAAATTCTCGAAAAAGTAAGGGTAAGGGCAAAGAGTCGAGTTCGCAAATTCCCAACACTGATGAAGCAAATGAGCAGTGGTTGAGCTCGTTGTTGTCGATGGGTTCTCCTCCTGGCCAATATCCATATGCGGGTCCGTCCCCATTGCAGACTCCTACGCCACGCAGACTTTCTCCGTACTTCCAGTCTGCCCTCAGCATGCCCTCTCCAGCCGACGATGTGTATCGCCCCCAGATAGTCACATCGTTGTTCGACACCCCTGGATCAACCCCAGGTGACGAAGAATCTCAGGCCGCGACGTACACAACGGATCCGACACTCAGCACGGACGACTACGAGGTGGAAGAAACGCCCGCCGAGCCGCCTTCCAGGAGCGGGAAGGGGAAGGCGCCGGCGTCGACGGCTGCGACTGATACGGCTTCCGATGAGAAGCCGAAGCGGACAAGGACTACTTACACTCTCGAAGAGTCCGAGCTGATAGCCAACTGCTGGGCGGACACGACGCAAGACGCGGTGCGCAGCAACTACCGGACTGAGATCATGTTCTGGGCGCAGGTTACGGAGAAGTACACGACCAACAAGACTGCCTCGATGAAGGACCATGGCAGTGAGGCGATCCGCCGGCATTGGGAGCGCCTCATGAGGGACTGCGCCCATTTCAACGGTATATATTCTAACTTGATGACGAACATGACGAGTGGCCAAAACGAGCACATGGTCCGAGATGAGGCCATCCGGATGTATAGTGGCCAGTTCTTGTCGAAGGGCTTCAAGTATTGGAAAATCTATGATAGGCTGAAGGATCTCCCCAAATTCCGGACGGAGATGCACAGCGCGCTGCACGGGAAATCGGTGCGCTCGCGACTTAGCGGTGCGGAGAGTGAGGGCAGCGCGATCCCCATCGACTTGTCTGAGGATGGTCCGCACGACCGCCCTGTGGGAGCGAAGAAGGCGAAGGGGAGGCGGAAGGGGAAGGGCACATCGTCAGATGCCCAGTCGGAATACCCGTTCTTACAACAAGCCACGTTCTCTTCCAATGCCGCCACTCTGGCGCAGTTGTACACGCTATACTTCACCGGCGGCGGAACCCCAGAAGAGAAAGCAGTCCCTCTGGTCGACCATCCAAAATATGAAGATCAAGATGGGCCTCTCGCCGGACGCTCCTTCCTCTTAGTTTTTTAAATCCTTGTTTTTTATGGTTTTTTATTTGTAGTTTTTTTTTTCTCGTTGTATTATATTTTCCAATGATTAATACAACGACGAATTGTTCATTTATAAATCTATTTATTAAACACATTTGTAGGGAAAATTAAATAATATTAAAAATGATGATGTAAAAATGAAATGTTGAGTTAGGGAGAAATAAGGGAGAAATAAGGGAGAAACCATTGGAGCAGTTGGCTAAAAGTTGGCTAAAAAACTGGGGATAAATTTTGGTGCTGATGTGGCGCTGATGTGGCAGGAGTTAGGGAGAAATAAGGGAGTTTTTAGGGAGAGCATTGGGAGTGCTCTTAGGGTTGTCAATCCTAAATACGTAACTCCTAAA
>NW_025951722.1:0-17280 GCF_023119035.1 Salvia hispanica
GTCCTACTTTTAAAGTATAGTTTATAATAAAATGTGAGTAGGAATGAGTTAGTGGAATATGAGGTCCACTACCAAAAATGGTAAAAAGTGAAGTGTGTTAAACTTTCAGGACGGATCGAAATGGTAATCTGTGTCAAAATTTAGGAGACGGAGTTAGTAATAATCTTTTAAGTTAATGTAACATCCCGGATTTTAGAACCCTAATTCTTGAGCCCTAGAATTTATTGTTGATGACGTGGCATCGAGAATGCAGTTATTTCACAAGGTGATATGGTCGAATTAAATTTAGGGTTTGTGTGAAAGTTTGAAAAGTCAAACTTATTGACTTTATGATGTGGCATGTGATTTATTTATTTGTGAGTCTATGTGGCAATTTAATTGTTTATGGGTGAGTGAGAATATTAGAGAAAATTTCCATAAATACTTATCACCCTCATTCTTATGATTTTCGAACCCTAGACTCCTTGGAGAAAGAATTTCTATTTTCTTCCGGAATTTATTTAATCCTTGGGATATTTATCCAAATTAAATTCCAAGAGCCAATTATTTCCTTATTTAGAGATGGAAAATCGAGCCCCTTATTTTTCTAGTGATTTTCGAGAATCACTATATTTGGGAAGGAAGGAATTGTTTTATTTATTTGATTCCTTACTTGATTTCGTTCCATACCTAGAATTTAATTATTCAACCAAATCTTTCCATACTTCAAGAGATCTTGCCTTACTTTATTTTAGTCAATATTCAAAAATCCATGCCTTATTTAAAAGGCTAGAAATCGGCCCCTTGCCTTGCTCATGGAGGATTTTCCTTATTTTATTTTGCTCCATGATATTTTATTATATATGGAAAAATACCAAAAACAAAACCATGGCTAATCCCCTAGCCATATTTTCGAAAATTTGAGAATATTACCATACTCTATTTTTGTTAATTCTTCTTCCCTACTTCACAATATTATTTCATTTATTTATTTAATTGGGAGAATGAGATCTTACCAAATATTCTATTCTAATTACCTAAAGATCTTGTTGAGTACTATAAATAAGAGAAACCCCCAACCCTAAACCCCATAATTTTCGGCCCCCTCACCCCCATTCACTCTCTCAATTTTCTTCCACTTTAATCCGAGGATATTGAAGAACCAAGTCTCTACTTTGTTTCTACCGATTGATTTTTCTCTAAAAGGTATTTTTGCTTAAGAGTTATGTTTATTCTTCTTCTACCTCTTCTTTTCTTTTTCTTCCAACCGATTTAATCGGTGTTCTTGAACCTTCATGCATATTAATTGAGTGAAAATGGGATAAGAAGGGATACGGGAACATGTGTGTGTGTATGTGTGTGTGTGCCGAGAGTGTGTGAGGTGTGTGTGCCGTGTGTGTGTGTTATGCGTGTGAGTGTGTGTTGTGTAGTGTGTGCTTGATGGCTAAATACTTTTGTATGACATATGATGATAGATCTAGGGTTGAGATGCTAAGAAATATATGTATGCTAAGCGTGATTTGAAATTAGTAATTTATGATGAGTGTGACTTGAAATTATAAGTTATGAAGATTTAGGTGAATCGATGGGAAAGAGGGAAGTAACGAGACATGCATAAGTTAAGAGTTATAATTGAACCTAATTTGTGAATATGTGCCTATGTGAATTTAAAGGTGAAACCTCGGTTGCGAAGCCAGATAACGGAAAAGCGAAACTACTTGAAATCTAAGCAGTCGAGGTGGGCTTTACTCTCAAAAACTCTCTTTTATTTTGTCAAAGATAATTATCGGAGCTATAAGGGTGGTTTAACTGTTATGCCATGCCTATGTTTGTTTTATTGTGAGATTGTGTGCCTGATGCCTAGTTTGTGAGTTCGCTCCATTGGGCTATAGGGCTATGGATATGATATACGAATTCGGGTCTGAGTATGGGCCGCAAACCCTACCAGGTTGTGTACACGAGAGGATCGGGAGCCGTCCTAGCTAGTCGGCCGGTCTCGTGGGCGAAAAGCGTGGCTACGCTTTCGTCGCACCATGGAAAGATTGTGATATGTAATTGTGGAATCTGATGAGAAAATGAGGAGTTATTTTGACTGGCCAGTCTATGGAAAATATTTTGTGATACTCGTGATATTTCTCTTAACTGCTTAAAACTCGAGTTCACTTGGTAAGGGTGGCATAACTTTTGAATAAAATGTTTTGGCAACGAGCTCACTGAGTATTTCAAAATACTCAGCCCTGCATGTGTTTTCCCTATGTGCAGGTTGAATGATGACGAGCGGTGGCGGGTGTTGAGCAGCTCAATTAATTAATGGATATGTCGAACTCTAAGTGTAGTTGTGTCTCCATACATAGCTATGTCTTTTTCTCTTGGTCGTTTTCCGCTTATGCTAATACTCTGATATTGATTTGGTTGATTGGCACTCTTCTTCGTTTTTGAGGCCTTATACTTTTCTCGTGACATTATCTTGTAACCTATGTCATTCTCTTCAGTTTTGATCGTCATTTATAAAACTCCCTTTTGTTTACCTATTTAAGTTTCTAGGTCAGGTTGTTGCATTAAATACTCGGATATTTCTTTCGTTTCCTTTGGTCGGTACTCTTTGAACGAAACCCTAGCCTATGTATTGATTGTTTGGAGTCGGTTTGGGTAACAGCCGCCGCATTTATTGTACCCTAGGAGGGCGGGCTGTTACAGTTAAACTCTCACGCATGATCCAAATTTAACAGCTTATTTATTTAAACGATATCTAATATTACAAGTTCTTTAATCTATCATAAAATAATTAAATATAGATTTATTCTTGATCACAATCACTATTTTCATATTAAATTATTAAGAAATAAATATATGATACATAGCATCGAAAGCTCCGTTCTTATAGCATGCACATGCTTGCTTAGTACTCCCTCCGTCTCACAAAAGATATCACACTTGTGGGACGGCACGTGATTTTAAGAGGTTTTGTTTTGTGTGTTAAATGGAGAGAGAAAATATAATTTTTATATTTATGTGAGATAGAATTTTTTCCAAAAAGAGAAATGTGACATATTTTATGGGACAAATTAAAAAGGAAAGTGTGACATCTTTTATGGGACGGAGGGAGTACAATGAACATGACTGTTGGGTTCAAACTTCAAAGTTCAAACCATCCCACGTCAAAAAATTAGAAAATGTGTAAGCAACAATATATATTAACTGCAATACCTACTTCTTAGTATGAGCCCTTTAATGCAATTAATGAAAATGGAAGTGTCCAGTCAAAACAAAAGATTAAGAATTAAGATCATTATCAAAATTAAGAAAAGTGAAATCAGGAGGAAATCACAAAATGAAAATATGAGACATTTGACAATGGAGAAGAATATATTACTCCCTCCGTCTCCCAAAAGATTTCACACTTTCACTTTTAGTTTGTCCCACAAAAGATGTCATATTTCCATTTCTGGAAAAAAGTTCTCTCTCACATGAATATGTCACTTTCTCTCTTTTAGTTTATCCCACAAAAGATGTCACATTTCCATTTCTGGAAAAGTTCTCTCTCACATGAATATAAAAATAATATTTTCTCTCTCCATTCACACAAAATAAAACATCCTAAAATCTCGTGTCGTCCCACAAGTGTGACATCTTTTGTGGGATGGAGGGAGTAGTACTTTTTTTACTCTATTGTAATGTATATAAAAATTTACTACTATGTGCAACTATATATTACACAAATTTACAAATTCATATAAATCGTGCAAGCGTGTAAAAGCAAAATAGTACTCCCTCCATTCCATAGTAATAGAGTCATTTTGTCATTTTGGTACATTCCATAGTAATAGAGTCATTTCCCTTTTTAGTAAAGTTACACATTTTTACATACTTACTTTACTCTCTCTTATTTTTTTTTTCTCTCTTCATCTCTCTACCTTTTTCATTTTTCACTTTATTCTCTCTTTACTTAACTCACCCAACACATTTTTCTTAATATTCGTGCAGAAAAGTTTCGCCTCTATTACTATGGAACAGAGGGAGTAGTAAGAAAGGGATATTATTTCAATAGTTTTATTTACATAGATATAATTTCATTTCAGTATATTTATTTGGTCAAAAAATTGTCCTTGTAGACCACATGATTAATTAAAAATATACGTTTTATTATACGAAACTGTTCGATGAAGTGTAAGTCAATGGTGCTTCTGGTTAGTGAATGCTATCAGATTCGAATCGACTCAGTTATCAGAAAAATAAATAAAATGGCTTCTGTTGGTTATTCCATTGATTACGTGCCATGCTCGCAAACACAGTGTTCGATACACAACAACTGCATTGTCTGACCTAATTAGGGTTTATAGTTAAAATATAAATTTATAATTTTTAGAAATATAATTAATCGTTGGGCTATTAATGTACTGTGTATATTTTTAAAGGTTAATGAATGGATCACTGACTGTTGTGTATTAACACAATGACACAAGGTAATTATCATGTCTAATCTGAATATGGCGAATTGATGACTATAGGAGAGGGTCTATAGAGATTCCCCCCTCATTACGAATCTTTAGTTGTCTATATATTTCTACTTTGTCTCACAAACATAAGGGGTGTTTATGCCAAAAAAATAGAGAAATTATGGCGGAGAAGAAATTCATCAAAACACTAGTTAGTAGATTCCCTCAAAAAGTGGGATCATCTTTCCCCCGAATGTGACCATCCTATTGGGGGAACACCGATATGCCCAAAACCTTACCCAAAAAACCGTACGGCCCCCCGGACCCGGTAAAAGCTCCGTTTTGTCGGACCTATTGTTTCGCTGCCACCGGTGCAAATTGGTAGTGACGACCCCTTTCCCCCCCCGGAAAAACCCGACTCCCCGACGACCAACGACTCCCAGACTTTCTTTCCTTTCAATTCTTCTCAACCTTAAAAGCAAGCCCCGTCATCCTCTCTTTAAATATTTTTGCAATTGGACCACCCCGGATCTCGGACGGCGCCCAAAGTAGCGAGCGGTCGTCGTCCCCCCTCTTTTCCCCATCATCATAAAAGCATCAAAAACGATCAAATTCATTTTAAAAAATCCTCCACCCAAAAAAGCACCCCTTTCGACATGGTTTTTTAAGAAAGCATCTTGTCGATAGTGTGCGGGGGAAAAATTTCCCCCAAAAATAACTTCTTTATCTTTTCCCAAATGAATTTTGGACTTCCTTTTCCCTGCTCGGGTTTTTTAACATGTTCCCACCAGATTAAGCATTTTTCTTCAATTTAATGGCAACCAATTTTTACCATTTTTAAAACCCGATGTTCGTAATTTAAAACACGCCCGGATTTAAAATCAATTTTTCTCATCGGAAAAAGGGCCCTTTCCCCCAAAATCCCCCAAACTCAATCCCCATGGATATCACCCTGGGTCAACCCCATAGTACCCGTTTCCCCCCATGCTCCCTTTTGCCCAAAAAGGGGTTTTGGCCCTCATCGTCGGGATGGGGGAAAAAGGGCCCAATCCCAGTTTGTCTCGGGGTGGTGGTCCCGTTCCCGAACTGGGAGATCTCGCACTGGTTTTCTCGGCCCTCGTTCTCAACGTCCCCGGGTCGTGTTCCGGGGCAGCCCCCTTTGTGTTGGGGGAATTCCCCCCTCCCCCCCGACCGCCACCCCCCGAGCCCCCGCCCCGTCCATTGCCCCAAAACTACGTTCAAACCCTTGATAACAACCCCGGATCGTGATACCAATTGACAAAACGATGAGAAATTAAGAACGGAGAAAAAAATTCGGAGAAAATCCTAGTTTCAATGAAAAAAAAAATATTATTATCAAAAATTCAAGTTTGGGCCCAAAACAAAAGCAACGTTTTTTAAAAAGCCAAAAAAAAACCCCAAAGAAGTTCAGAAAGGAAATAAAACAAAAAATTTAAAAAATTTAAAAAATAACCCCAAAAAAACGATTTTGGTTTCCCCCCCAAAACGATGTCAAATGGCCAAAATTGCGTTTCGCATGTGTGTGAATTTCAAATCAATCGCCCAAAAGAATTTTTTCCCCGTTTCTCGTTAAAACTATGGGAGGGGTGATTATGGGGGTGTGACTTTTGCACGTAAAAGGGCGGGGTTGGTGCCCCCTTCCCGTAGTCTTTCTTCCAAAAAATTATACTTTATGGACCCTTTTAAATTATGGGATCAATTAACCACATGTTAAACAATCTTGAAATTTTTAGAACACATATAATTCACAAAAAAGGAATCAAAACCAAAATTTCCCTTGGATATTCTACGGATTAGGGTTACCGTCGTTCTCAAAGAATCAAACGTTTTTCTTTTTCACATGAAGATCTTTGTCCCAAAAACCACGAATCTTCAAATTTTGGTACCCCGAACTCGAGAAAAATGACCTTTGGGGGGGAAAAAGTTTGTCAAATCAAAAAAGGTTTGAACGAAAAAGAAGACGAATATCATTTTTTGAAAAACGAAAACTGTTTTGTCCCCCCAGTGGGGCACAAAAATTTTTTGGAAAAAAAACACTTTAAATTTTCCTTTCAATCTTTTTATATTGAGTTATAATGGGGCGGATTAGGAATCCATGGGGGAGTTGGACTTGGAGCAAAAACAAAATTTGGAACTTTTTAAAATTTAAAATTTGGGCCCCAATTTAATAAAACCCAAAAAAAATATTTTTAAAAAAAACCCCATTATGAATAATAATATTAACCCCCCTAATCCCCAAAGCAGTTGGGCTTTTACCCCTTTAATTTATTATTTTAAAATGTTAAAGATATAAATATCCATTAATCAATTTAAGTATCTTTTTGACTTTAATTAATTAAAATCTTTTTTTTAAGGTTGTCTAGTTCAAAATCTTTATTTATTATTAAGGAAAAAATTCAACCGGGGGGGTTTTTAATAATAAAACCTTTTTTTAAAAAACCTCTTGAGGATTTATCCAAAAATGGACTCTTTTACCCCCTGATTCATTCAAAAACAATACGCCCTCTAGACATTGATCACCCCTTTCCCAAAGGAAAATCGGGGTTTTTGGATTGGGAAAAAACCGCATCATTTTTATAAATCAAAGTAGTGTATAATCTATACTTTGCTCAAAGTTATATAAAAAAAAGATTAAGAAAAAAAACAATCACCGAGACCTCGTTTTTTTGATTTAAAAAGCAAGAAAGACTTATCTTTGTTAGATTCTTCGGGGCTATACCACACCGGGGTTTGTTTATTTCCCGGGAAGGGAAAAAATCCTTGGGCATTTTAAACCTTTCACGATAGGTAGTCAAAGCCCCATCTAGGTTAAATTCTATCTCTCTTCTACAAAAAAGAACCTTTTTGTCCCCTTTTGAACGTCGTTCCGGAAAAGTTCTATGTAGAAAAATTGGGGCTGTTTTTCTTATACATTTAAATGTTTGAGAAACATTTATAAATGCACAAGCAAACATCAATGCGATAAAAAACTTCTTCTGCTTTGGGTTAAAAGTGGATTGTAAAATTTATTGTATACAAGCAATTCATCCGTGCAACATGCTCGAAATATCTTTTTGGGATCCCAAACCTAACAAGGTCTCTACTTTTAGAGGCAACGTGGCGTTCCCCCAGGGGAAACCCCAAATCAAAACTTGGCTTTGGAATCAGTTTGGGACATTCTTCCTAGGGGTGGGAAAATATCCCACATTTCGAAAAAACGGACTTCCAAAATCGAAAATCAATTTTTTGGTATACCATATTTTCAAATGTACCCAAAGTTTTCCCTCCCATAACATATCCCAAATTTTCCCCTCAAGGGGAATTTTCCGAATCTTGGTATATACGTTAAAAATTAAAAAACTTAAAATATTTAATATACATAATTTAATTAAATACTATATAAAAAAACCTCAAACATTACTTTTGGGGTAATCATCCCCCCCCAAATCCCCGCGATTCTTTAGTACTATTGCCATTATTCTACTTTGTTTTATTTGGCACATATTTAAGATAACCTAAACGGTGTCTCTTTTTATATTTAATATTAATATCATTAGTTAGGTTATGGTGGTTTCAACAAGTTTAAGTTTAATTGTTATTTTAAATATTTTGGGTATAGGTTTTGGGTTGTTTTTTTTTTGGATTTGAATTGTTAAAGTTTTATTGTTTTGGTTTTTTTTTTAAATAGTTGAACACTTAAAATTTTTTTTAAATATAAAATTATAATAGTTTTTTTGTAGCATGTATAACGGTATTACGGTATCCCGAAAAAGTATGGTATTTAGGGTACGGTATCGCATTAATGGTATGATAATGGTATTGAAAATTATCACCCCAATTTTGAACAAGTCGGTTCGAAAATCGGAAAGGTATCGGTATAGAATTTTGTCTCCGCTACTTTCGGTCGGTATCAATGCCTCTTTGTGGTTATCGCCCCATCCCCTTTTCTTTTGGTTACCTTTAACTCTGTTTCTAAACATTAACATTGTAGGGAAATTTTTTGTGAAATTGCTTTGGCGGCTACAAACAATCTTTTTAAAAGAACAATACTTTGGGAAACTATTGTTTCCCCTTTTTCCCTATTGATGTTGATGTTGCGGGCTGTCTGTGGTTGGTGATCATAATTTTAAATTTTCGTTATTTTTTTGAATATTGCAATATAATGACTTAAGTTGTCTAAACCTTGATAAATTCACCATTCTTTGAGTGTTGTGATTTAGTTCTTAAAAATAAATTCTCTTTAAAAATCTTTGTTTAGCGATTAAATTAACTTTGATTTAGTTTATAAAATAATTCTCTTTTAAAAATCTTTGTTTGCGATTAAATTAACTTTTTCTTCATGGATCGAATTATTTTTTATAATTACAGATGGATGCTTCGAAAAATTGCAATACTAAAGATTATTTATTAATCTTGATTGATACATATGCATTGAAATAAAATCCTACCCAAAATTTCACATCAAGCACATGGGTAGGGAAAAAAGTAGAGGACATTCTATTACAATAATTCCGGGCCGGTTATGTCCAAATCCTCCAATCTATCTCCATCAAGCAATCCATAGTTGAATTCGTTTACCAATCTTGAAAAAGCTCTACAAAGACATCGCAAACGTTATACCGGGGGCCCCCTTGGCCGCTCAAAGGGAATCATCTCAAAATGCAAACCTTTATAGTCTATATCTATATCAAAGAACCTTTGGGCAAATTCGGGATTCTCCCATAACAAAGGGGCCCTTGAAATGGTCCAACTAATAACCAAACAAGTGCACCACTTGGGATGTTGTAGCCCTTAAATTTGTGTCTGGGTAATTCCCAGGAGGGATGGTAAAGGTGGATCCCTTGAACCCCTTTGGGTTTTTTTTCAAATAGGGCATTTTGTCCAAGTCATCCTCGGGGATATCTTTCCCCTTCTTGTTTCTAGCTACTTCTCTCACTTCCTTTTGAAGAAGCTTCATAGTTCTTGGATTTCTTATAAGCTCGTCATCGTCCACTCTAACGATGTGGATGTTGTATCCGTTCTCGCCACAAACATGTCCTGCAATAATATCGTCCACTCTAAATTTGGAGTTTAAGATTTTGCTATAATAGTTTTTCTTGATTCGGCAATTGGTCCTTTAACATTGCTATTGTAGCACAATATCTATGGTTCGAGAATTTTTTTATAAGAATTTTTAGAAACAAATTTTGGCTGGTTGAAAACATTGATCAAACTAGGATGATCAACTGAACCATGAACCAATAGCTTCTATATTCCAGTTACAAGTCTGGTTTCTAAAACATTTTATGATAGTACTACTATAATAAAATGAAACACATGTAGTAGTAATAGTGATGAGGTACTTACTAAGATTAGAGCTTTAATCACATCATCCTCAACCGGATCACTATCCTTACTCTCTCTCGCAACTCAAGCAATGCATCGCAAAATTCACAACTGCATCATCACTCAATTTCTTCATTCTATATTCTCGAAGCACACCCTCCATAAATTCATCCATCGTTTTAAAAATCTTTTCAACTTGTGCTTCAACACCATTCACACGGTTAATCCAACCCAACCATGGCACGAAATCTCCCACATCAAATCTCCCCATCATCTCAATAAACTTCACCAAAATCCGATTAAAATCACTCTCCCCGCCGTAGCTCCTCCCTAACACCGCCCTGCTGACTACATCATTCGACAGCTCCACGAAGACCTTGCTCAAGTTCACAACCCCGGCGAAGATCGCTTGATCTTCTCTATCATCGCGACGTCTCTTCTTCTCGAATGGGACGAAAGGATTGGACCCTCTTGTTGCTGAAGAGACGAGCACGCACATGCTCCGCCTCGACGCCGTGATCGCCGTAGCGGCAAACCGACGTCTCGCATCCGTACGCAGCGTGGGGGATGCTCAGCCTCGGCCGCTTGCGAAGATTAGGTCTTGGTTTTTCATTATCTCTCGGGCTGCGTTGGCCGAGGAGGCGACGACGCAGGCTTGCGCCGATGGAGTAGCATCACCTCGCCGTAGCGCTTAGATAGAGAGTGGAAGGAGCGGTGGGGTAGGTTTCCGGCTAGGTAGACGTTTCCGATTATCGGAAGCTTTAATGGAGACGGCGGTAGCCTCTTTGTTGAGGGGCTTTTCTTGAAGAAGAAAAGGACTAGGAAGATGAAACGAAAAGAAGTAGTAGAGCTGCCATTTTCTCTCTTTTCAGTTGATGATGGACTTATTTTTCGAACTTACTTACTATGGTTTAAAGCCAAAAAAGAGTTTGTAACTTATTGTAATATTGTTACCAAACACCCCTTAATGTCGTACTCTCCCGATCGTAATAGATGTCACATTTTCTTTTATAGTTTATTCCATAATAGATATTCCTTCCGTTCACAAAAAAAATGGGCAATTGGTGTATGACACGGGTTTTAATGTAGAATTGATAAAGTAAGAGAGAAGGAAAAAAAGTAAGAGAGAAGGAGAAAAAGTAAGTGAGAAGTAGTGTTAGTGGAATGATATGTAGAGTGATAAGTCGTATTCTAAGCCTTGGTTGCGGTCGGTATGTCGTGAAATGCATGTATTATCGCAAAACGCAAAACGGTTGCTCAAGTGTGCGGGATTAAGGGATCCAGTCGTGAGGAGACGATTCGGGTGACGCAAGTAAAAAAGAGCGCTAGAAGGGTGCAATCTGACAAGGATGCATGCCAGAAAAAGGCTCGAGATGGAGAAGAAGGATAGGCTGGGATAATCATTAACAAGGCGAAAAAGTCAAATCGTGAAGGAAGTCTACCCTAAAAGCAAGGGCAAGCCCCCCTTTATAAAAGTAGCCACTTGGAGAGAGAAAGGGAGTTCGTTCTTTGGAGTTCGCAAGTTCGGTTCTCATACACACTTAGTAGAATTCTCTCTAGAAGATCAATTCTTGACATTGTCCAATCTCTCGTTCCTCACCACAACTATGGTCATTTGACGTCCAAGAGTCCCCGGAGAAGTCATCGATCTACCGTTCGGCCAGTTGCCGTAGTAGTATAGCAGTATCACCGCCCGGAGTGGCAAAACAATCGTTATTTGCTTTGTAGTTTAATTTTACTCGTTTACTTTGTTGGATCATTTGCAAACATTTATCTTTGTTGCCTTTTGAAGTACTTGGTGAAGATCAACGTTTAAGTTATGAAATTTCTATTCGAATGTCTCTTTGGTTAGGGTTTGCTTCGTTCGCCTAGGAAAGTTAGATTTAGTTATCGCCTTTAACTTTTAAGTGCGTGCATGTATTTTCCTTGAGTAGGCTAGATCGTAGTTGTTGATCGAAAATTGTAGTTACGTTTCGGTTTGAGTTTTCGTGCATGAGTTTTCTTCGCTTGTGATCACCACTTGCATGTTAGTCGAGAGGTAGTCTATAGTTTCATTGTTCATCTTGAGTTAAGCATTTTAATCAATGGATCTTGAGTTGAAGTCATGAATCGAGTTTAGTCATGGTGTTTGTGTTCATATGATTTACGTTAATGCTTGGTGAAGAAGAAACGTCAAAATCAACTTTAGTTTGGACCACTTTACTTTTGAGTTACTTTTACTTTTGTCCCCTACTTTTCGGTTGTTCCTTCCGGCACTGTCGAGCCAGGTCGACCACCGAGATATACCTTGTTGTCTAAATTTCTTCTTTTAAGTAATCATCACTTTTCATATACCTATCGAGACACCTTGTCCCCTAATTTCACGAACACAACCACATGCCATTTTTTTACGCCTACTAGTCAATGGAGTACCACTTTTTTTTCTTGCCTAGGTAAAATCTCAACCCAAGCGTGGTAGTTAACCAAAAACACCTAGGAATGTCACCGCGAGTTTTGACGTGTCCATTCTTGTGGGATTCGACCCTTACCTCCATTATACTAATCGGTAGAAGTGGGTTGAGGAATATTTGTTTGATAACGAGGTTCCCGGGTTTTCGTGCAACGTGCCAAAGGGCGAGAATCTCATCCGTCGATTGAATACACTCTTTGACGTTACATACGTTGGCCAGAGAAAACTGCGCTTTCATAGAGTTATTATTTGTTAAAAACTTTGCATAAATGAATGTGCTCTATTTGTTGTGGACGGTCAAAAATGGTAAATGTGTCATATTTTTGTGGACGGAGGGAGTATAACATTTCATTTTTAGAAAAAGTTCTCCTTTACATTAATATAATATACTTATTTTCTCTCATACTCAACTCACAAACAATATCTCCTAAAATATTACTCCCTCCATTCCATAGTAACATGGCGTTTTCCATTTTCGTCCGTTCCATAGTAATAGAATCATTTCCCTTTTGTAAAAGTCATCACATTTTTTCACACATACTTTACTCTCTTTTACTTTTTTTCTCTCCATCTCTCTATCTTTTTCATTTTACACTTTATTCTCTCTTTTTACTTAACTCACCTAACACAATTTTTCTTAATCTCGTGTGAAAAGTTTTACTTCCATTACTATGAATGGAGGAGTATACTCTTTACCCAAGTATGTCATTTGTTATAGGACCGGAGAGTATATTAAACAACAATATATGTACTAATAGGAAGATTGACAAAATATCTTTGAGCATGATGAGAAAAAGGACAATTAAGCTCTACAGACTAATAGAAGGGACGATGGTATTGTAGATTTGCAGCCAATTTATTGTAAGCCGCCAACTTTAAAACTCTCATATACAATTGCGGCTATAGGGTTGGCAATATGAAGACACTTCATCTATAATTGCAACTAGTGAGATAGATAAACTGTATTGCTTTAGGTCCCGTATATAAGGCCCAAAACAAAGCCCAAATGCTACAGACTTAAGTAGCATCATTTCCTTGTCGATTCTAATCCACTTGCCGCTTTGAATATCCATAGTCCAACGGTCCAACCACAAAAATTCAGCTAGACGTTTACTAACAAAAAAGCAATAATACTATAAAAAACTCAATACCAACTTTAAACTGTTTTGATGTTTGGATGCGTATGAGTGAAAGTCCGAAAAGTGTGGTGAGTGTGTTGTTTTATAAAATGGAATTTCTCCCGTTGAAGAATCCACTAGACAACTGAGGTCTAGGAACTCGAGAGAATTCTTGGGTTATACGTAGATTTGGGCACACAATCACTTCCCTTCTCCCTTCAAAACCCTCAACCAGCTATGCTAAAAAGATTAGTACGGGGAAAGGGGATCGAATCACGAGAAGACAGTGCGTAAGTAAACATGCCAAAGATCTGGAAACATGCGATAAACACCCACATAATTTTCGAGGTTGAGATTTAATTCCTAGACTCTGTAAATGAAATATCTTTATCTAACGGCTACATCTAAAGCGAGAGATAAAGAACATGCATAATGGTGACCAAATGATCTTGAAATTACTCTTGAAGCGAGGTAAATGGCTTCCTAAACTAACCTAGACACGAAGAAACTGACACGTGGGGACCATTTCCCTAAACGGCATAGTACGACGGAAAAAGAGCTAGATTAACCAACTTCATGACTAACTAACAACGACATCATCTTATCTAACTTTTATCACAGAAATAACAAATGAAAAAACGAGCAAAGCGAGGATCGAAACGGGGCAAACGAAATTAAACCTGATTAACACAAGGAACTACTAAAACCAAAGCGAGATATATGGTTACTAGACAAGGTAAACAAATAAACCAAATTTAAATGTCACAACCATACGTGACATGAACGAGATCCACCGCTAGATGTTTCATCAGTCCGGATCCAAGCCATCCACAACAATCCAACACAATTTCCATCTCGATCTTGTGATTCCAGCCGATTCAACCGATCAACTACATATCTCCATACAATTCAAACTCCACCTCGAATCAATCAACAATATCCACCAAAATCAAACAGAGATAATGCAACAATAACATAACCGAAACCAAAGTAGCAAATTCCATAGCAAAATACGCAATATCAATGAGAAAGTAGCAAAACAAGGCCGAGCTTTGAACAACGAAGACTCGGGGAATCCGAAAAACAAACAAAAGCAAATAAAGGATTGTATCTTCGCCTCCCTTGGAGACGGTGTTACACCTGACCCCAGACGCGTGAACCCCTACGATGATTCTCCTAAAAGTGTGTGTATAGAAAATGGAAAAGCTAAGCTAAGGCGATGATGCGAAAAGGAGGACTCTCTTCATGTTGAGCAGCGTACTCTTATTTATAAGGGGGCGGAGCTTCTAGACTCTTCTGGTGTTTACCATTTTGCCCTCCTCATGGATGCTCCTTAGTCTGGTAAAACTCTTCCTTTTCTGCTCACTTTTTCCCTTGAAGCTTCCTCCTTCATGTAATCCCTTCTTTCTTCTGGGAGGCATGTTCTCTACACACCTGGTTTATAAAACTTGTTGAATTGAGAAAATCTGAGAATTTATCTCATAACCAATGCATGAAATTAGCCTTATCAATGAGCAAAGAAATCAAAATCTTCCAACACAGCTAAGGCATTGATTCCCTTGCTTGCTAACCTTTGAAACCTTGTCAGTGTGTGACAAAACATTTGATAATATTATGCTCCCTTGTCTCAAAAAATTTATACGCTTTTATTTTTAGTAGAGTCTTTTCTCTTTTACAAGATGGACAATTCTTCACTAACAATAATTCAATCACTTTTCTTTCTACATCACTTTTATTTACCAAGTTCAAATTAAAACTCAGTCCCCAAATCCTATCTATGGAGCAGTATAAATAAGTCATTAAATCATGTCAGGTATCATAATATTTAATTGGTTCGGAGAATTAGAACAGCAATAATTCTGTAATTTAGAAGGTTTGTATGCAAAATTTATAATGAAATTTTAAAATTTACAACAGTCAAATTATCCACTATTTGTTTAACGTATATAGATGATTTCGACTTGAAGCGATACCAAATTATGAATAAATCGTCAGGATGGATGATTGACAAAGTCAAACATTTCATTACTCCCTCGTGTCACTTAAAATTTTGTCACTTGTTGGGCACAAATTTTTTAGAAATATAATAAAAAATGAGGGTGGGCACAAATTTTAGGAAATATAATAAAAAATAAGGGTTTGAGATTTTAAATTTTGTATAATAAAAGGAGGAAAATTAGTTAAAAAATGTAGAGATACTACAAAATAAAATATAGACAAATTTTTGGCCCGGGTGTATTACATAACGATTTGATTTATTTACCCGCATTAATGTCCCGGGTGTATTACATATAAACGATTTGATTTATTTACCCCATTAATTTACATGTCGTTGTCACCATCAATGAGATACATAATAGAAAAATTTAATTTTTTTATGCATCAATTTTTTTATAAAAAATATTTGTAGTATATAGTACTATACTAGTGGGTATGATAGGGGAAAAAATCCCCCCAAGATATAACTAGAGAACAAATCACAAACCCGATCAAAAAAATAAAGGGCTAGTTTTAACACATGAGATTTTCTTTTAAGGAAAATCCACTCTATCACAAATTTACTTCACTATACAAGGGGGGTATAATGGACATTTCACAAATAAAATTGGGTTAACAATTGAATTAATTTCTCATTTGGAACATCTCCCGCCATCCGGCCCCGGGCCCCCCTCCATCCATAGTCGTGCCGCCCATCCACCCGCCATCGCTTCCATCTATCACCCCGGCAATCGCCGCCCCCTCCATCCATAGTCAAACAAGAATCCAAATAGAAAGATTTTTCAAAATGTAAGTTGTTCTACTAGTTTGATTTAGATTTCTCATTCTTATCTAGATATGTTTTGAGTTTTTGAAATCCAAACGCCGAGAATTTTTAATGTGAGAATTAGTAGTTTATAATGGAATCCAAATTGAACAAAACAAATGTTACACATTTAACTCTTCTATGTTTTTTTGTAGGTTTTTATCAAAAAAAAAGAAAAACAACAAGTAGACTCGATCGTGAGTAACAACTACCCCCCTTTGTTTTATTTTAAGTATTAATTAAGGGTTTTTTGTGATCTTTTTAAGGCCTTTTTTCCATTTTGAACTAAAACATGCTTACGTTTAAGTATTCCGGTTAGAAAAGGCTATCATCTATGCGAGTGCTTTGTTTTTTCCCTTTCGTTTAAGAAACATGGAGAGGAAGTATTTTGGTTAGAGTGAAATTCCGGATCTATGCGAGGCTTTGTTTTCCATTTGGTAAACGGTTAGAAAGTATTCCAGGTTGAGTGAAGTGTCTGGATCTATCTTTTAGTGCTTTGTTTTTCCATTTCGGGGAAATAAAAATGGTGAGGGAAATATTCCGATTAATAAGTGTCTGTGATCTATGCTTGTAGGCTTTTTTTTTCCAATTCGGGGAAATAAAACATGGTTAGAGTAAGTATTCCAGTTTTTAGAGTGAAGTGTCCGTGATCTATGTTTAGTCTTTGTTTTATTTGTTAAAATAAAACTGGTTGGGGGAAGATTAGGAGAGTGAATTATTGAACTATGTTGAGTGCTTTGTTTTTTCCCTTTCGAAGTAAAACATGGGGAAAAAGAAGTATTCCAGGTTAGAGTGAAGTGTCTTATCTATACATGTAGTGCTTTGCTTTTCCATTTAAAAAAATAAAAACGGGGAGTGAAGTATTCTGTGTTAAGTGAAGTTCGTGATCTTTTGAGGCTTTGTTTTTCCAATTGGGGAAATAAAACATGGTTGAGTGAAGATTCCGGTTAGAGTGAATTCCCATCTATGCGAGTGCTTTGTTTTTTCCCTTTCGGGGAAGTAAAAAAGAAAAGGGAAATATTCCCAAAAAAGAGGAAGATTCCGGGAAGGGTGTGTGATCTATGCTTTAAAAGGTTTGTTTTTTTAATTTTGAAGTAAAACATGGTTAGAGAAGATTCAGTTTTTAATGAAAGGCTATTATCTTGTAGGCTTTGTTTTTTCCCTTTAATT
>NW_025951723.1:0-3816 GCF_023119035.1 Salvia hispanica
CTGTCCCATTAGAAATGAAACGTTTTCCTTTTTTATCTGTCCCATAAAAAATGAAACGTTTCTAAAAATAGAAACAATACTCTCTCTACTTTTTCTTCTCTCTTACTTTACTCTCTCTTCATTAACTCACAAAACAACACTATATAAAATCATGTGCCGAAAAGCAAATGTTGTATATTTAATGAGACGGAGGGAGTAGATAATAAGAAAATGTGTATTAGTTGACAAGTTAAACAAGCCACCAATTACCTGCTAAAAAATGGATAATAAGAAAATATGTACTAGTTGACAAGTTAAGCCAGCCACTAATTACCTACTAACAAATGGATAATAAGAAAATGTGTACTAGTTGACAAGTTAAGCAAGCGACTAATTACCTACTAACATATGCATAATAAGAAAATGTGTACTAGTTGACAAGTTAAGCAAGCCACTAATTACCTGCTAACAAATGGATAATAGTAAGAAAATGTGTACTATAGTTGACAAGTTAAGCAAGCCACTAATGACCCGCTAACAAATGGATAATAAAAAATGTGTACTAGTAGACAAATTGAGCAAGCCAATAATGACATGCTAATTAATTTTGTATGTTTAATCTGTGGCAATGGTAGCTGGAAATCATGTCTCTTTCAGTTTCAGTAGTTTCAACTAACCAATGCAAGCTAGTACTAGTATGTTTAAACAGTCTTCTCTTAACATGCTTCTTTCATTCCTTTTTTCACATCTGAGTGCCGTTGACTAAACAATCAAAGCTTGGAATTGTTGCAATGGCAGAAGCAGTGGTGTCAATTGCTCTCGAAACTATCCGTGATTTGCTCTTGGAAGAGGGAAGGTTTTTAGCTGGTGTGGGAAATCAAGTGAAAGAGCTCCAGTCGCAGCTCAAGGAGATGAAGTGTTTCCTCCAAGACGCTGACAAAAGACGTCATGAAAGCAGTACCATCTCCAATTGGATCTCCGAGATCAGAGATCTCGTCTACAGATCCGAATCCGCCATTGAAAGACATGCAGCTTATCAAGTTTCTTCAAGGAGAAGAGGCCTCAAGCAGTTCGTCCGCAAATATTCCTGCATTTTGACAGATTGCTACTCACTCCACCAATTAGGGTCCGAGATTTCACAAATTACATCAAACCTGGAGAGAATAAATAAGGATATGCAGGAAAAAGGCATAACACGGAGCATACTCATCAATCCGAAAGGAGAGGGGGAAAGCTCGACTGGAAACAATATGTCAAGGAAGACTTTCCCCTATTTGGAGATGGGAGATTGCTTTCTAGGCATGGAGGATGAGGTGAAGCTGCTTGTTCATCACCTAGAGAAAGATACAGAGCATCGAATTATATCAGTGTGGGGAATGGGAGGCTCAGGCAAGACCGCAATTGCAAAGAAGCTCTACAACGAGATGACCGACTTTGACCTCTCGGCGTGGGTTTGCATTACTCAGCAATGTGAGAGTCGATCAGTTTGGGAGGATGTTCTGAGGCAGCTAGAGAAGAAAAGGAGTGTTTCAAGTCTGAGCGATGAGCCACGAATAAGGGTGGAGATTCCAAGTCCGAGCGACTCAGAGTTGATAGAGAGACTATGTGAGATACAAAGAGAGAAGCGATGTCTCATTGTTTTGGATGATCTTTGGGAGCTTTCTCATTGGGAGGAGTTGAAGCATCCATTCGTTGTCCAAAATTTGCAGACCAAAATATTGGTGACAACACGGGAACAAAAGGTTGCAGAGATTGGATTGGCAGTGAAACATGGGCTCTTACATATGAATGCTGCTTTGGAACTACTCAAAAACAAAGCATTTCAGCATGGAAACATTCCAGGTCAGTTTTATATTACTCTCTCTAGTATTTCCTCTCTTTATTATTTTTAATTTAAATAATTGTGTTAACTCTTCACGAGAAACGTAATTGTATTAGTTAATTAGCATTTCCAAAAAGATTATTACGAAAAGGCCTATGATTATTATGAGTCCACTTTACAATAATGCATTAGGAAATACTATAATATATAATGTAATAATTGATCTCTTCCGGTTTTCACAACCACAAAAGTTGTCCACAGCTTAAAAAACAATTGTCTAGCCCTATTCCACGGCCACAAATCACAATATTTATTATTTATTTGTTTATTTTTGTTAAATTCGATTAAAAATTATCAGACAATAATAATTAGAAAAACATGTAAAACATAAAAAAATGTAATCCAAATCTTCGTTGTATTATAGATAGGGGAAAATTATACAACGAAAATTTTATAAAAATTAAAAAAAACACTGCCACCGCCTATTCGGTGGCGTCATCGAAATCCTCCGCACTCCCCCCTCCCCTCAACCCCAGCTTCTTCCTCGACCTCTGTATAAGCTCGAAGAACACCCCCCTCAAAATATAAATTATACTTATGATAAAAATAAAAATAAAAACATAAAGGTATTATGGCATAGAGACATTATGTCTCAAAATTACTCCCTTCGTCCCACCGAAGATGACTCATTTTTCTTTTTGGTTATCCTAATCAAAATGACTCATTACTAAAATTTGAAACATCTTTATCTCTACTTTAATTATTCCTTCGTTGTTGTATTATCTCCACTTAACATATAAAATAAAGTTGTATAAAATCTTGTGTCACCCAAGAAAGATGTTATCTTCCTTGGAATGGAGGGAGTAGTATTTTATATGAATATATAATCAAATACAAATTATTATTTAGTTTAGATAAAAATATTATTTTTAATAAGATTATTTCAAGTTTTTAATGTTCTAATATGTTTATGTTTGTGGTGTAGTGGTTAAGCTCTTATATACATTCTTCATGATAAACGGATGACTGAAATCTTACGAGGCACAAATTACTATTTTTAAATGTTTAAAAATTTTAAAAATGGTTGGTCATCTTGTGGTTCATGGTCGAACGAGCTTATTTTCCTACTCATGGCCGCCAATGGGAGATCCTAGGGGGCAGGAGGGGGCGACCGCCCCTCCACACCAGCTACCATGGACCCCGGATGTAAATTTTCCATAGTCTCTTATAGCTCCTGACGTCGCTCCTCCCTCCTTCGTTAGCTTTTGATAAATTTTATTTCGCCCCTTCCATTTTAGGATCCTTGATTCTCACTGATGGCAACTCATTAGTCCATGGTTTTAAATGTGTGAATCTGACCGAATTAAACAAAGAGGCTCAGACAAACCGATCGATCCAGTAGCGATATTGGCCCCTAATATCATGAAATTTTCAAAAGGTTGGGTTTTTTCCCACGAAATTTTAATTTGACAAATAATATCACAAACTTTACCCGAGTTTGTTGTTTCCCAATGGCGAAAAAATTCACGGCTATATTAATGGATTGAAGAATAATTTTGGAGGGAGTTTTCAAGAAAAACTATCCTTAAAGATTGAAGAACTTGAAGCTATCGAAGTTGTTCTCAAGCAATTATGAAAAAAATCCGTATCATGTTATTATTTGCCGTAATTTTTTCGTCGGTGGAAATTAACAAACTCGGGTAAAGTTCGTGATATTATTTGACGAATTAAATGTTCGTGGAAAAATCAACTTTTTGAAAGATCCATGATATTAGGGGTCAATATCCCTATTATCAATAGATTTGAAATTATAAAAAAAATCTCAATAATTGAGCTTATAAGCTAGCGAAATACTAATTAGAGTCATAATAGGTGGGTCAATATCCCTATTATCAATAGATTTGAAATTATAAAAAATATCTCAATAATTGAGCTTATAAGCTAGCGAAATACTCCCTCCGTCCCAATAAATATGAAATATTTGGTTTCCGGTACAAGATTTTATGCAAGTGTTG
>NW_025951724.1:0-7000 GCF_023119035.1 Salvia hispanica
CTCTCTATTATCACCTAGTCAGACAAGGAAGTATTCTCGATGAATTCCTGGTCAGGTAAATTGGTTGACATTTTAAATATATACACTGAACCAGGGGATCTCGGGAATACTCGAACGGAGTGTGTAAATAGTTTATTTACGTTTTAAACATAGGAAAATCCAAAATAATGTATATAAAATTTAAATCTTCCAAAAATATTTTCGAAGCACCAGACTCCGTAGAAAAACCGATGCCTTATATTCTAACCTTGACCTACGAGTCTGGCATCTTCATTTTTTTTAAGTATAGGGTCATGGTCAGGGAAATCAGCTAGGAAATGAGAGCCAAGAGAAGGAAGTTGATAAGTCATATTCTAAGCCTTGGTTACTGGTCAGTATGTCGTGAAATTCATGTATTATCTGCAAAACAGTTGCTTAAGTGTGCAGGATTGAAGGATCCAAGTCAGTAGGAAATGATTCAGGTGACGTAGAAAAGGGCGCCAGAAGGGTACGATACTGACCAGGATGCATGCCAGATAAAAGGCTCGAAATGGAGAAGGAGGATAGCTGGGATGATCATTGACAAGGGCAAAAAGGTCAAAGTGCGGGAGAAGTCTACCCTAAAAGCAAGGGCAAGCCTCCCTATAAAAGAAGCCACTTGGAGAGAGGAGGGGGTTCTCTCTAGAAGATCCATCCTTCAGCATTATCCCACCTCTCATTCCTCGCCACAGCCATGGTCACTTGACGTCCAGAGTTTGCCGGAGAAGTCATCAGTCCGTCGTTCCAGCCAGTTATCGTAGCAGTGTAGTAGTATCATCGCCCGGAGTGGCACAAACAATCTTAATCGCTTTCTTAGTTTAAAGTTTACTTGTTTTCATCATTTAAGTTATTTGCAAACACTCATCGCTGTTGCTCTTTTGAAGTACTTGTTATTTTCCAACGTTTACATTATGAAGTTTCTATTTCGCATGTCACTTTGGTTCGAGTTTGCTTCATTCTGCCTAGGAAAGTTAGATTTAGTTATTGCTTTCAATTTCTAGGTGTTTTCTTATCGAGAGTTGTTGATTCGAAGTTGTAGCTATGTTTAGACAAGTTTTCGTGCATGAGTTTCTTTTCTGCGCCGTGATTACTACCTTGCATGTCAGTCAGTAGAAGTTAAGTTGCAGTTTCACTGTTTAATTTAAGTTTGAGCATTTAAATCGATGGATCTTAAGTTTGAATTTGTGAATCTGAAGTTCAGTCATGGTGTTTGTGTTTATCTGAATTCTGTTAATACTTGGTGAAGAAGAAAACGTCAAAATCAACTTTATTGGACCACTTTTACTTTTAAGTTACTTTTGCTTTTGTTCCCTACTTTTCAGATGTACTATCCAGACCTGTCAGAAAGCCCCCAGCCAACAGATATACCTTGTAGTCTAAATTTCCTCTTTTAGTAACTGTCCACTTTCCATATGTCTCTGATACACCTTGTCCCCTATTTTCACGAACACTCCCACATGTCTGTTATTTTCCCGCCTACTAGTCAGTAGAGTACCACCTTTATTTCCTGTCTAGGTAAAATCTCAACCCAAGCGTGGTAGCTAACCAAACACCCAGGAAAGTCACCGCAGTTATCAAAACGTGTCCATCCTCGTGGGATTCGACCCTTACCTCCATTATACTAACCAGTAGAAGTGGGTTGAGGAAATTTGTTTGAAGCCAGGTCCCGGTTATCGTACCAACGACTCAGCTGGGTCGGGAATCTCTTCCTGATCAGTTGGATACACTCCAAATTACATACGAAAACCATCACAACACTCGAGAGAGTGGGGGAGACCTCCGGGCTGTCAAAATGGCGCCGTTGCCGGGGATGGATGGCGTTCATACCTGTTATTGTGTGTGATCTTTTTGGTGTACATACTGTTTATAATTTTTCTTTTCTTTTTGTTTTCAGTTTATGAGAAGTGGCTCGGCTCCTGGCCAGTGGAGACCAAGGATACTTCCCCGAGGAACAATACTCGTTACCACTCGTTCTGGCCTGTCGACAGCACTGTCCGACCTAGGCACGAGTAGCGACGAAGAAAAAGAGGAGCTAGAGTACCAACTCCCGGAGCTTCCACCCCAACCAGTAAGAACACTAGTGAGAATGGCTGACCAAGGTGAGGACGATCCCGAGCTCGCGACACTTACCGCGCATGCCGATGGAGATCCCCCACAAGCCATAGTGGTTACCCCAGGCCAAACCGCCTGTGATGTGAAACCCCACGTTATCGCAATCTTACCGACGTACTGTGGGAAGAGCTACGAGGGACCATACGAATTCTTAAATGAGTTCTGCAAAATCTGTAAGGCACAGAGGCGGCCAGCAGGAGCGAGCGAGGATGATTACAGACTGAAAGCCCTACCTTTTGTCCTAAAGGGAGAGGCCAACACTTGGTTCATGCGCCTGCCAGCCGACTCTATCAATACATGGGCCGATTTCAAGTCAGTTTTCCTAGCCGAGTTTTTCCCGTCTTCAAAGACAAGTGCATTGAAGAGGAAAATATCGTGCATAAGGCAAGAATATGATGAAACTCTGAGCGAGTACTGGGAGAAGTACATGAGCCTTCTGGAGTCATGCCCCAACCATCGCATGAAGGAGATAGAGGTGCACCACACCTTCTATGAGGGGATGAACAAGGAAACCAA
Organism: Salvia hispanica; assembly: GCF_023119035.1. Taxonomy (NCBI): domain Eukaryota; kingdom Viridiplantae; phylum Streptophyta; class Magnoliopsida; order Lamiales; family Lamiaceae; genus Salvia; species Salvia hispanica. The sequence goes on from NW_025951724.1 coordinate 2,647, forward strand.
GGATCTGGCGAATTCATCATCTGGAGGTGATTTCACCCAGTTGAGAGTAAGTGAAGCCAAAAAGGTGTTACGCAAGCTGTTGAATGCGAAGAAGACGTACGACAACGCGAGAGATGGGTACAGCAGAGAAAGGGTAGCGAGTGCTTCGGCTACTGACCAGGAGGAACGGATGGACTTGAAGATGGAGGAATTAAAGAAGGAATTGCTGACTGCAATCAAGCAGAACACTCCACCACCTTCTCCAACTGGAGGCCAAGAAGCCCCAGCACTACCATATGATCAGCCGGACAACTCGCTGGATGTGGAGCAAGCAAATGCCGCAGGATACTACAATTCCAACGGCAATTGGATTCCGGGGAAACAAAGAGATGCACCGTGGAGGGACCACCAAAATTTCCGATGGGGAGATGGAAATCAGAATCAGAACCAAAATCAGGCTCCAAATCAACCCAACCCCCAACCGAACCAATATCCCAACCGCGGACCAACAAACCCTGACTACCAATCTAACTGGGTAGGAAGGAACCAGCATCCTCAGAACCAAAACTCTCAAAACCAGAACCCGAACCCTACTTATGTGCCACCCCATCAGCGAAACTCTCAAAACCAAAACCAAAACCAAAACCAAAACCAAAACCAGAACCAATTTAACCCAGGGCCTCAACATAACACCCACCACCAAAACCAAAGTCAGTACCAGCACAACCACGACCAGTATAACCCTCCTGCCCAGTATAACCAGTACCCACCGAACCAAAACCAACAAAATTTCTCAGGCTACCAGTCAAACCCACCACCTCAGTATAACCAGCACCAGAGCTCAAACCAATTCCATCAGCCAAACAGGTCGAGGAGGTCTATGGAGGACATGATGGGGGAGATGCTTGCCTCGCAGCAAAGCATTAAAAATGACTTGCAGTCCAGTAATGAAACAATGCAAGGGATGCAAAGTGCCCAGAAGGAGCATAGGGCAAATATGGACATGATGAACAGGCAGTTGGCCCAACTCGCTAACTCGGTGGGCGAAATGAAAGGGAACTCAGGGAAACTCCCATCTACAGTCCATGTACCTGAAAAGGCAAATGTGAGCAAAATTACACTGCGGTCCGGGACAGCCTATAATGGACCTCAGCTCAAGAACCCTGTTGGGGAGTCTAGTAGAGAAGGGGTGCTGAGCGACGTCATCCCAGCGGAAGAGCTCAAGAGGCCTCTGCCTCAGATGGAGGATCCGTTTTTTCTAAACAAGGAGCCTACCGTGGAAGAAAAGGAGGGAGAAACACAACCTGGGAATGAGCAACCGGGAGGAGTAATACCCACATCGGAACCTCAAGCCCAGGAGGAGCCAAAGGGAATTCCACAAGGACTGACTGGAGAAGCTAAGGGAGAAAAACCGTTTCCATATCGGTTTGTGACGAAGAGGAAGAAGGAAAACCCTGTGGATTTCATGTCGATCTTTGGGAAGTTGGATGTCACCATACCATTCCTCCAAGCCGTGAGACTGCCCCCTCTGGGGAAGTTTATAAAGGAGTTCATAGCTGGGAAAGCCCAGGAGGATGGAAAGATCATGGTGGAAGGAATAGCGTCAGCCATTGTACAGGAGAAGCTACCACCCAAGAGAGCCGACCCAGGTATGTTTACCCTACCCATAACGATTGGAGATGTGAAAATCGAGCATGCAATGTGTGATTTAGGAGCATCTATCAATGTTATGCCGTTATCCATTTATAATCGGTTAAAGGGGGTAAAATTGTCGAATACTAGGGTGTTGATCCAACTGGCTGATAGGTCATGTATCAATCCTGAGGGTGTGTTAGAAAATGTGTTGGTCAGGATACAGAACTTTACTTATCCCGCTGATTTTTATGTCATTAAAATGAGTGAACCAGAAGCTAGGGAGTCTAGCGGGATATTGTTAGGAAGACCATTTTTAAGAACGGCTAAGACAATTGTGGATATGGCCGAGGGGACAATATGCATTGACTTTAATGGTGAGAAATTTGTCTTTGACATCAATGAAGCCATGAAAAGACCAATAGATTCTGAAAATCTATGTTATGTTGATGTAATTGACCCCCTAGTCCAAGAATTTCTTGAGACCGAATTATTGCAGGAAAAGCTCCAAGCCTTGGATGTGTATGCCCAGGCTGATGTGGAAGCAGCCGCATGGTGTGATCTGATCAGTAGCCGAGGGTTGACTGACGAAGAGATCGAAGAAGCAATTACGGAATTCTGTCAGAAGTCAGAACTAGCAGGATCCGTAGGGGCCGTGGTACCGGCCAGTATGGAGGAAAAATCAGATGCTGAACAAGAACAAGAGGAGGATTCAAAGAAGAACCCTCTACCTACGGACACACTACCCCCGCAAGTGGAGTTGAAAAAGTTGCCAGCAACCCTTAAGTATGCCTACCTAGGGGAGGAAGACTCATTCCCTGTAATCATCAACAGCGGGTTGACTGAAGAGCAAGAGGCAAGACTACTAACTGTGCTGAGCAAAAACAAGAAGGCTATTGGATGGAGCCTTACGGACCTGGTAGGTATAAGCCCGGACGTCTGCATGCACCACATTAGGCTAGAGGATGGAGCCAAGGCGCATAGGGACTCTCAAAGAAAGGTGAACCCAAACATGCGAGAAGAGATACTGAAGGAAATCTTGAAGTTGCTCTCACTGGGCATTATATACTCGGTGCCAGACAGTGAATGGGTTAGCCCAATCCATATGGTCCCCAAGAAGTCAGGGATCCAGGTGATTAAGAATGAGAGGAATGAACTAGTGCCCACCAGACTAGTTACTGGGTGGCGAATGTGTATAGATTACCGAAAGCTGAACACTGCAACCAGGAAGGACCACTTCCCCCTGCCATTCATCGATCAAATGCTGGAGCGACTGGCTGGGAGGAAGTACTTCTGCTTTTTGGATGGGTACAGTGGATACTTTCAAATTTATGTGAACCCGGAGGACCAGGATAAGACCACGTTCACGTGCCCGTTTGGAACCTATGCGTATAGGCGTATGCCATTTGGCCTATGCAACGCCCCCGGTACTTTCCAACGGTGCATGATGAGCATATTCTCGGACTTGATTGAAGATTGTATAGAGATCTTTATGGATGATTTCACTGTCTATGGAGACTCTTTCGACTCGTGCTTGCAACATTTGGATGTGGTGCTAGAAAGGTGTCAAGCAAAGAGTCTGGTCTTGAACTTTGAGAAATGCCACTTTATGGTTACAGAAGGAATTGTTCTAGGACACGTGGTGTCAGAAAAGGGGATCCAGGTGGATCAAGCTAAAGTGGATGTCATATCCAAACTACCCTTCCCTACTGATCAGAAAGGAATAAGAGGTTTCCTTGGCCATGCTGGATTTTATCGAAGATTTATCAAGGATTTCGCCAAGATTGCCCAACCTCTTACCAGGCTTCTCCAGAACGAGGTGGAGTTCGTCTTCGATGAGCATTGCAAGGCTGCTTTCAACCTCCTTAAGGAAAAATTGATTTCTGCACCGATCATTCAGGCTCCTGACTGGGATCACCCCTTCGAGGTGATGTGCGATGCTAGTGACTATGCAGTGGGGGCCGTACTGGGTCAGAAGATTGAAGGAAAAAGGTACGTGATATTCTATGCATCCAAGACCTTGAATCAAGCCCAACGGAATTATGACACCACCGAAAAGGAGATGTTGGCGGTTGTCTATTCATTCGAGAAGTTCAGGCAGTACCTACTGGGATCCAGAGTCATCGTCTATACTGATCATGCGGCGATCAAGTATCTCATTGCGAAGAAGGAGTCAAAGCCCCGACTGATCAGATGGGTGCTGCTTTTACAAGAATTCGACTGGGAGGTAGAAGACAAAAAGGGAGTTGAAAACAAGGTAGCGGACCACTTGAGCAGAATAATACAAGAAGGGAACAGTGAAGATGTGAGGGATCGATTCCCGGAAGAGCATTTATGTGAAGTGATTTTCTCCGCAAGGAAGATCGATTGGGAAGAAGTGATGAGGCTTACTGGTCAGGACGCAACAACCAAGGGCAAGGAGAAGGTAGGATAGGAACCCTGGTATGCGGACTTGGCAAACTACCTAGTGACAGGAGAGCTACCAATGGTACCAAATGTGACAAAGGCTCAGAGGATGAAGATCAAGAGCGAGGCAAAGTATTATTTCTGGTACGACCCATACTTGTGGAAGGCAGGGACAGACTTGGTCATTAGGAGATGTGTTCCTGACTAGGAGCAACGAGATGTACTAACGCACTGCCACTCCTTGGCATGTGGGGGACATTTCGGACCAAGGAAGACTGCCAGAAAGGTGCTAGATAGCGGATTCTACTGGCCAACCATGAATAGAGATGCATACGAG
>NW_025951725.1:0-3969 GCF_023119035.1 Salvia hispanica
TTTAAAAAAACAAAGAAAAACGAAGAGGAAACAATAATAAAATACAAACAATGGAATAGCAAAGATCTCAACTTTATAATCTGCAAAATAAAATATCATCAGCGTAAAATGAACTAATCAAAATACTAAAACACAAACGATGAAACAACGAAGATTTCACCTTTACAATCTGCAAAATAAGAAACCATCAGAAATTAATGAACTAATGAAAAAAAATAAAAACGAAACAATACTAAAACAGAAATAAAGATATTGCATAATGTTGTTAAATTGTAAACTATGTTACTAAGTCGGTACTACAACCTAACCCTATGGATTACTAAACCCTTTGGAGATGGATTTAACTTCGATCACATAGCGAACGCTATTTTATTGAGTTGGTACTATACCGTAACCTCATGTACTACTAAACCCTTGGATTGTTGGATTTACACTTGAGCCCCGGCGCGATGCGCAACTGACGATATTTTTAGTAATTAAATAAGTACATAATCATGTATTATTTATACATGTAAACTTTCGATTCGAATCGTTATATGCTCCATCCATCTAATGAAATATTGTCCAAATATTCAATACCAGGACGATGCACTATTTTATTAATTGAATAAGTATATATTTAAGTATTGTTAATAACGTTACATTTTGATATCACTATATATTATTAAGATTAATTTTTTATCCACAAAAATAAACAATTAATGATTTAAATGAATAGAGAAAAAGAGCTCGATATTTTAATTGGAATGAGAAACATGGTTAAGTGTATTAGTTGAAGAAAGAACGTTTTCAGAAAAGATAAAAGTATCATCTTATTTGGGGCAAACTAAAAAGAAAAATGTGTCATCTTAAGTATGTGATAAAATTTACTAAAACTAATACTCCTACATGGCCATAATTAAATTTTAAAACTAATACACCTACGTGGCCATAATTAAAACTTTAAAACTAATACCTTTAATTACTAAAACTAATATTTCTACATGACTATAATTAACATTTACTAAGACTAATACCTTCAATTTACTAAAACTTATACTTCTACATGGCCACAAATTAAATTTAAAATTATCATTTATTAATTCAAGTGGGGTTTAGTTAATCCTTAATTATTTTTGGCCCAAAACATATTAGCCTAGCCCAAATTCACTTTTAGGGTTGCATTATTCACTATATAAGTCCAACAACACTATTCAATTCCTCCCAACGGCACTTTTCAATTCCTCCAAGTTGTGCCTTTATTTCTTAGTTATTACTACCTCTTTCACGCCACAAATTTTACTCCAGATTTCTTGAATTTGTTTTGTTTACTAAGAATATGGAATGCATATGATGTGGAATGTTACTCCATGTTATAAAAAATAAACGAATATGGAATGCATATTATAAAAAGTAAATTGTCCATTGTAAAAAAAAAAAGTTTGATTGATTGACTGATTACAATCAATCAAAGATAATAAAAAAGTCCAAAAGTTACATCTATTATATAGCTCTTTAAAAAGATTTGAATAAAACCTAAATAAAATGCAAATGTATTGAGCCAAATTGATTAAATTTATATTATATTAGTATGTGGAACGATTTTTAATTTACATGACCATACCTGATATAAAGTACATAGCATTACACATAGTTTACAAATTTTTACTTGTTTTCTTAATTAATTTTTGATAAAATTTAATAAACTATTTAAACGATTAAAATCTAAGAAATAGTTTGATTAATACCATCATTATGATCTAATTAATGTATATTTTTTGGAGTATTTGATAATGCCATCAATATTAATTACCTAATAATCTTATGTTTAACCGATTAATGTACACTAAACAATAATAAAATTATTAATGAAGGAGTGAGACGGTAGGTCAGGCTAACAACATATATAACAGTATGGGTCTCATCCCAAGAATCCAATCTCCTTTACCTTTATCCCAAAAAAAGTCCAAAAGTTACATCAATTATACAACTTCTTTAAGAAGCTTTGCATAAAACCTAAATAAAATGCAAATCTATACATTGAACCAAATTGATTAATTGGTAACAAATTATGCATTGAGAATAGAGAAAACTTTTTGGAATATGCAAATGTATACAATGTGAATTGGGAATAGGAAAATGCATTAAGAATATTACTTGCTAATCATATAAGCATTAATACATATATTTTGGAAACACTCTTATCTCTATTTTATTCTCTCTTACTTTACTCTCTTCACTTCACATACAAAATAAAATTATATAAAATTATCAATTTTAATTATGCAATAATTGTCACGACCGCATTTTGCTAAGGATAGCGAAAGCGGGTAAATCGCGACTAATGGGGGATTAAAGAAGCGGGGAAAGAAAAAGGGGGAAAAACTTGTGAATATACTCGAAGGCCAAGTCGAACACTTCATAGAATAGAAGCCAAATGTACCATCTCATGGTCTTAGAACTAGAATGAATATTACATCAATAAATCAGAGTTCGAAGGTGAGATTCTAAGATGTCTCACTTCACAAAAGAGCAGCGGAATAAGTCCATACTAGACGACTTCGTGTATGAAGACACGAATCGTGAAAGATCCACTTGATTATTTAGTAGCATCGACTCCGATCATTTCTCCCTCCTCTTGACGTTCAACCTGCACATTTATAAATACATGCAGGGCTGAGTACAGGAGTACTCAGTGGACACATGCCGAAAACAAAACATACAATATATAGTTGTCATCCATCCACAGTATCGCACGGGGGTTTTTCTTAAAAGGCCCGAGCATACTAAATTCTCTGTGAGCTAAAAGTCTGACTGCAGTCTAAGTTCTTTTGGATCCTCGCCTTATCTGATAATCGTGTACCGTGAAGGTGGCCACCTTCAGCGGACACATCGCCGGCCAACAGCTGATGGCTCACGGCTCTCGTGCACATTATTCCGAACAGGATTTGCGGTCCTATTGGGAACCGAATTCTTTAAACTCGGGCTGGCATCGCCAAAACCCACGGGCTATCTAGCCCCAGCAGATAGGCCTCAAAACAAACATTTTATGGCATGACAACAACTTTAAAATAATCACTGCTTCATTTTTGAGAAAAGATGATTTTTCATAATTTCACAAATATTTGCTTTATATCCACACTATAGTGCTGGATATTAAAAGAAAGCCCACCTGATATGCTTATGTCTCAACTCAATTACTCGCTTTGGCTTCACTCGCCCTTGAGCAATTTATCCCTTGAAAATAAATAGCGTAGCACGCTAATTAATACTTGAATTATTTCTCTTTAGAAAGAATGCATGCATCCTATTGGATAGCACCTACATCTCAGTCTCGGCTTATAGGATTTTTCTTAATCCTACCTCGGCTTTACTACTCTGCAGAGTTTATTTATTCTCTTTATTAACTTGGAGAAATTCTGTTTTCTCTAACTTAAATATTCGGGCACTTATTAACAAGAATAGAAAATTCTTGGAAAGTCTCTTCTTAAATCCTTTTTTTTCGGATTTTTCTTAAGGCCGCCCATGGCGTCGCGGGGCGACGCCGGTCGGCTTTCGCGTCTCCCACTTTACTACTTTATTTTTCCGGACTCTAAATAAATTATTTGAGAATTTATTCCTCGGCCTTCGAGCTCCAACTCTATTTTTCTCCATCTTTGGAAACTTAGTAAATCATTCGGGAATTAATTAATTGAGCTCCAACTCACTTCTTAAATTAAATTCCAACTTCTCATAATTAAATCCTTGGCCCAATCTACCAATTAAATGCTAGGGCCCAACACTCCCTACTAGCTTAGAATGGCCCACTTGCTTGATTTAATTATTTGAGTTTCACTTCATTTCTCAAAATCCCTAATTCAAAGAACCAGAGGCTGCGCCTCCTACTCCATTCTCCGGCGAAATCGTCGTCTCTCCGGCGATTCACCGCCTCTCTGCGTCGCCGGAACTACACCGGCTCCGCCTCCTTTCTCGAATTCGCACCTCGTCTCC
>NW_025951726.1:0-9871 GCF_023119035.1 Salvia hispanica
TATATACGTTAGGAGGAAGTCGTTTTCATCTCTGGGGAAAATATGTCAATCCGAGAGCACTAACCGTGATGTAATTTGTCTTGCGGAAAGATGGTTTTTCTTGACTAATTTTCATTGTAATTTCCATTTCATTTATTGTTGTTTTTTTCCTTTGATTACAAAAGTTAGAGTACCGCGTGTATATGGTTTCAGAATTTTACCCCAATACTTTTTACCGTTCTTAGAGAGAGAAGAATTGTAACATCCTTAACTCAAACATACATAGTATTTATCTTCATCTTTACACAATTTATTATTTTTAGTAGAGAAATATGAAGGATTGTTTTAAACATATTTTTCAAAAATGTCAACATTTAATGTAGTCTCTTTATCATTGTCCAAATAATTGTGTTTGTCTCAATTCAATTTTAAATATGTTTAAGTTAATGTCTTTAGGTGTAAAATGAATTGAGGAGTATATATTTATTGAATTTTTATTACATAGTAGTATATTTTTCTATTTTAAATCGTATATAATTATATTGTTTCCTATTTTAATTAATCGATTAACAATTTAAAATTGTATAACTAAAAAATATTCCGTCGTGCATCGCACGTGGGTTAAGACTAGTTCCCAAAACTTTAAATTCATATAACATATATCAAATTAAAGATAATTTCATAAGGATTCCAACGATATCATACATGCATATGTTCCGACGTCAAAATTTGAAAAAAAATTCGAAACTTTTTTAATTTTTTCGTACAAGCAGAAATGTCAACATACTATATAAATTATGTAAATATAATACATGTAGAATGTCAATATACGCAATGAGTTAACATTCTTAAAGCATTGTGTTGACATTCTCAAAGCATTGTGTTGATATTTTCAGAACACTATATTTTTAGAACACTATATTGAAATTTTCATCCAAAAAATTTGGAGTTTTTTTTTTATCTTTTTCGATTTAATTAATAAAAACGAAAATTACACGTGGCAAATTGTAGATCACACATTTTTTAAAATCCTATGACCTTAAATTAGTTGTAGTTAGCAATTAAATGATGAGTTAACAATTGATCACTCCCCTGTCAATTAACATGATTTTTAATAGAATGTATATCAAAGCGATTAGCGCGTCCTGTATTCCTGTTGGGTCCATTTTTAATCCGTAGACCGGAAGTATTTCAATTTTTCTAATTAAAATAACACCTTTTAATGGATTGAGGTATTTTCGAAAAGCGAATTAACCATACAATATAACACCCGTTGCTTTCCAAAGGTCGTTGCGACGCCTACGACACAATTTTTTTGATGCCTTTTCATTTGTCCAACAGATAAATTGATATTTGTTCTTACTAAAAAAGACTTTAAAAAAAGAAAGAAAACGCCCTATGTTATTTATTAAAAACCTAACATTCAAAAAATTGATTACATATTTTCTATACACAGAGAAGTAGTATTATGTTATTTATTAAAAACTAGTCGTAAAATTAACCAATAATATTTGAATATTCATAAACATATATAATATGAATTTAATTATACTTTTGCCTGGAATTCTCGATAACACACGAATGCATGGAATTATTTACCTTAGCAAAAATAATAGTTTATCCATTTTAGACTTGTAACAAATCATTTTTTGTGGGCGTTATAGTGCTGCAAAAATGCAAATGCAACACTAAAAAAAGTCTAAAACAGCCGTAAGTCAAAATGTAACACAAAAAAGTCAGACAGCATACTGCTATTTACTATAAACTCCTCTCTATGATGCTTCCATGAACTTTATTAGATTTCATCATCCATCCATTTTATAAAATATCAGTGAATTGTGACATATTGACATGTTCATCCACTGACGAAGATCAAAATTCTAAGGATGCCAGATTTTTTTTGAAAAAATAATTCATTTACCTTAAATAATTAACCCAAATTAAATTGTTAATTTCCTGTGAAATAAAAAAAAATGTCAAATTCTCCTTTGTCACAACCATATTACGAAGTTTTAAAAATCTCAAATATCCCACCATGATGATTTTTCATTGCAAATGTGATGATAAATCTATACATGTTTAAATTTTCGGTAATGTCAATAAAAAGTTATGTAACATTTACATGATGCGAATGGCTAAACGAAGCTATTTTGAGTTTAAATAACTAAAAATAATTGGTCACGTGAGACAATATAGAAATTTTTAAGAAGCATGTTATACACAATAAATATGAAACTGAAAATCTAAGACAGTAAGGTGTGAAAAGAAGATTTTCATTTTGGACTTAGTATTACGCATTTCGTCAATTAAAATGTCAGCCATGCAGCCTCGTTAGCAATTACTCCCTCCCTACCGCTCCAACTTCATGTGCGGATATGCCCTTGTAAACAATAACAACCATGGGAAATCAATATAGACCAACTGATATTGATTTTAATATATAATACTCCATCCGTCCCATAATTAAAAGGACACACTTGGGGATTAGCGCAGGATCTTAGGTGATATTGTTTTTTGTGTTAGATGAAGAGGGAAAATAGTACTCCCTCCGTCCCATTGAAGATGAATCACTTTCCTTTTAAGTTTGTCCCAACTAAGATGATCCATTACTTAAAATGGAAACACATTTATCTCTATTTTATTCACTCTCTCTTACTTTACTCTCTCCTCTCAACACACAAAATAAATTTGCATAAAATCCCGTGCCGCCCAAGAAAGGGGTCATAACCCTTAGGATGGAGGGAGTATATTTATATTAATGTGAGAGAGAACTTTTTCAAAAAAAAGGAAATGTGACATCTTTTGTGGGACAAACTAAAAAGGAAAGTATGAAATCTATTGTGGGACGGATGGAGTAATTGGTAAAGTGAGAGAGAAATAAAAGATGATGAAGTAGTGTTAGTAGATTGTGAAATCCATATTATTAGTACTATTTAATTATTTAAATTTTCCATATTTAGAATCAATCTGTTATGTGGTAGTTGAGTTATTTTATTTTTTGCACTCGTTTTAAAAAAATGATACTTAATAGTTAAAATAGAGAGAGTAAAGTAATAGAGAGAATAATGTTGATAAGGATCTTATCTACGTTATTCTGTCTCTTACTTTACTCTTTCTCCATTTATTATCAAAATTTTAAAAGTACAGAAAATGAAATGACTCAACTATTGTGAAACAGAGTGAATATTATTTTGTAAGTTAAGTGTAGAAAGAATAAAATAAGATTGAAAAAATTAGATATGATATTATTTCCATTTTTGTAAATGTTTCATTTTGGGACAATTTATAAAGAACTACTCCCTCCATTCCCTCATAGTTGAGGCGAAACTTTTTGGCACGGAATTTAGGAAATGGATGTTGAGTGTGTTAAATAAATAGATAAAAAAGTAAGAGAGAGAGAGAAAAATGTAGAGAGAATAAAGTAAGATAGCGAAAAATACTATATATGAAAATAACTCAACTATGAAGAAACATCTCAAAATGGAAAAATGACTCAACTACGAGGGAATGGAGGAAGTACTCCGTATTTTATTTTGAATGGTATAAAGAGAGTATACTATACATCTATCTTTTTGTTGATTAAGTGCTCCATATTATAGCAAGTAACAACTCCAATGATCTTTATAAATACTACCTATACTTCACATCTTCGTAATGATATGATTGATGCCCTTCGTGTCACTTGGATGCATTAGTTTTTTTTTTAGGATTTGGTTTGTTATATATTTGTTCATTGTATATTAATTTATAGTTAAAATGGTGAATAGTGTAAATTAATATTTGTGGTGTGAGAAGAGGTGCTGAGTTGTGGAAGTTGTGGTTTGAAAAAAAAAAACAGAATGGAGGACGCATGTGTCTTGAATTGAAGATACCTAAATACTACTAGTAGCTAAAAATAATTAGTCAAATGAGACAATCTAATTAAACGGGATACTGATATGACATATCTATCTCCTAATTAAATCAGTCGACGACTCGACTACGTATCACATCACCATATCGGTGACAGGAAACTCATTAGAAGTTTCAATGTTTGACAAAATAAAATAGGTAGGTACGAAATCACAAATATACCCTTGAATAGAAAATTTTCACGCCTTTCCATCATTTCCATGTGTATATATATCCCATCTTTTTGTTGATCAAGTATTAGCAATTCCAATGTCGGAATTCACAGACTCATTCCACAAAGTGAGTAGCTACAAATTAGCCCACTCACCACGCATCCAACCACAATGCTCCTCGCCCTCTCGAGTTTGGTCGTCTACTACGTGCTCCACGTCCTTCTCCTACGCTATCCCAGCCCGGCTACGCAGCGGTCGCCACCCTCGTGTTCCCCCAAGGAGCCAGCCCTTTCCTCTATGCCATCTTCGGATCGCTATCGGCAGTTGAAGTGGTGTTCCTGTTTATGAACGAGATCGAAGAAGAGGAAGGCTCCAAGTTTGAGGTTTTTAAAAATTGGGTTTGTCTCTGTTTCGAACATGTATGGTCTGGCCACGGGAAACTTGCTAAATTCTTCCAGAATGATGCTCCGAGAAAGCCATGCAGGCAGAGTTAAATCTTCTTAGATTCTTTCCGGTGTCGTAAAGTCGAATTAAGCAGGCCGTGGGAATTCTATACATAGATCGAGTCATTGAAAAATAAAGATAGAACCATTTTTTCCCTCTTGTGATTTCGAAAACCCTAGCACCTCAACTAGGGTTCTGCCTCGTTTCTTTTACTTCAAGTTTCATGTGCTCTTTCATCAATAGGCGATCCAGAGCCTATCACTCCACCCATACCGATTTGAAAGTTGGCGCTTCTACATGCACATATTTAAATAATTCCATATATGGAATACATTTACTCCATTAAACATCGTATGCATAGCTTGATCATTGATGGGAACTTCGCTAGTATTTGTGAAGGAATTTGTGTTGGATGTAAAATCATTTTAATCTTGTACTAATCTCAACGTTCTATTACCAATAATACATAAGTACATAACACTGTTTATGTAACATCCCGAATTTCCGAACCCTAATTTTAGAGCCCTTTTAATTATTAGTGATGACGTGGAGTCGTGAATGCATTTATTGCATGTGATGCTATGACCAAGTTGAGTCTAGGGTTTGCGTTGAAAGTTTGAAAAGTCAAACTTATTGATTTTATGATGTGGCATGTGACTTATTAAATTGTGTGATTTATGTGGTAAACTAATTGTTTAAGGGCGAGTGAGAATATTAGAGAAAATTTCCATAAATACTTGCCACCCAATTCTTGTATTTTCGACCCCCTTGAATTTTTGAAGAAGAAATTCTATTTTTTCGGATTTAATTTAATTCTTGGGATATTTATCCAAATTAAATCCAAGACCCAATTATTCCTTATCTCTAGGAAAAATCGAAAACCCCCTTTTATTTAATAGTGATTTTCGAAAATCACCATGTTGGGAAGGAAATAATATTTTGCTTATTTTATTGATTCCTTATTTGATTTCCTTCCATACCTAGAATTTAATTATTCTATCAAATCTTTCCATACTTTAAGAGATCTTGCCTTACCCTATTCTAGTTAATATAAAAAAATCGCATGCCTTAATTAAAGCATAGTACACGCCTAGTTTCATTCTCCAAGTGGGAGGATTCCTTTTTATATTTATTTATTTTGCTCCGTGATATTTTATTCTACTCCGTAAAATATACCAAAACGAAATCTTGGCTAATTAGGAGCCATATATTTCGAAGATTTCATGTCTTGATACCCTATTCTATTTTTGTTAATTCTTCTCCCCTACTCCATAATATTTATTTATTTAATTGTGGAGAATAGAATCTTACCATGTATTCTAAAGATCTTCTTGGACTCTATAAATAAGAGCCAAAACCCCTAACCCTAACCTCATTTTTTTCTCCCCCTCTCCTAAATTTTCGTCCTTCCCCTCTCAACTCTCCCTCTCAATTTTCTTCTACTTTACTCTATAAAACTTGCATCCTTTGAGAAGAAATTGAAGTTTAATCCAAGAACTTGGAAGAATCAAGTCTCTACTTTGTTTCTACCGATTGTTTTTGCTAAAAAGGTATTTTTGTTTAAGAGTTATGCTTGTTCTTCTTCTACTTCTTCTTTTTCTTCTTCTAACCGATTAATCGGTCTTCTTGAACCCTCATGCATCTTGGTTGAGTGAAAGGGGGATAAAAAGGGATGTGGGAACATGTGTATGTGTGTGTGTGCCGTGAGTGTGTGGCGTGTGTGTGCCGCGTGTGTGTGTGTGTGTTGTTGTGTGGTGTAGTGTGCGTTTGATAGTTAAATAATCTTGTGTGATAAACATGATCTTGATTAATTAGTGATGATAAGATAAATCGTTGGGAAGAGAGAAAAATAATGAGACATGCATGAGTAAGAGTAGTATTGAACCTAATTTGTGATATGTGCCTATGTGATTAAAAGGTGAAACTTTGGTTGCGAAGCCGGATAACGGAAAAGCGAAACTACTTGAAAACTAAGCAATCGAGGTGGGTTTTATTCTTAAACTCTTTTACTTCTTGCAAAAATATTTATTGGTGTTATAAGGGTGGTTTAACTGTTATGCCATACCTATGTTTGTTTTGTTGTGATATTGTGCGCCTGATGCCTAGTTTGTGAGTTCGCTCCATTGGGCTAGGGCTGTGGATATGTTATACGAATTCGGGTCTGAGTATGGGCCGCAAACCCTATCAGGCTGTGTACACGAGGGGATCGGGAGCCGTCCTTGCTAGTCGGCCGGTCTCGTGGGTGAAAAGTGTGGCCACACTTTCGCCGCACCATGAAAAGATTGTAATTGTGGAATTTGATGAGAAAAGTGGGGAGTTATTTGATTGGCCAATCTATGAAAATATTTTGTGATACTCGATGATATTTTATTTGATAAATTGTAAAACTCGAGTTCACTTGGTAAGGGTGGCATAACTTATAAAATGTTTTGGCAACGAGCTCACTGAGTATTTCAAAATACTCAGCCCTGCATGTGTTTTCCTTATGTGCAGGTTGAATGACGACGAGCGGTGGCGGGTGTTGAGCATGATAATTAATTAAGATGGATATTTGAAACATCAAGCGTAGTTGTGTCTTCATACATAGCTATTCTTTCTCTTGGTCGTTTTCCGCTGAGTTTTGATACACTTATGTTTATTTCGAATATGTTGCACTCTCCTTTCGAGTTAGAGGCTTTAGACCATCTTGTGGTTTTTATCTTGGAAAACTATGTCATACTCTTGACATTGTTGAACGTCATTTATTACACCTTCCTTTTCTTATTCGAGTTTCGAGGTTAAGTTATTTCTTTAAACACTCTGATAGTTCTTTCTAATCTTTTGGTCAACACTCTTTAAATGAAACCCTAGCCTTGTTCATTTCTTCGAGTCCGTTTGGTAGCAGTTGCCGCATTTATTGTACCCTAGGAGAGCGGACTGTTACAGTTTATTTATGTGAGAATTGGGTTTTGGAGCTTGATACAGACAGGCATTGACCTTAAGTGTCCCGAACTATTTACATACATAAGATTTAATTCAAAGCATTTGTTGTGGTAACAGTGATGTTCACTTAATCTTATTTTGGAGTTTAAGTAAATAATTATAACTATAAGGGATTAAATTTGGATTTGTATCTGGATCCAGTTCTTGACTTTTTATAGTCACAAAAGATTGTATAAGATAGTATAATTATTGAATTAACAAAATTAAACATAGCTTCATGCTCCCTTCCACAGATGCAATCTGATAACATTACTAAATATAATTTCAGTATCCAAATCCTCGAAACTCAATTCAGAAACACAGATTAATTATATATTCAAACCCAACAATGATTAACTAACTTTTGAATGATCATTCCTTTCATTCTTTTGTTAAGTGTGATAGATCCATTTAATGAGCCAAAATAAGTGGAAAATGAGATTGAGATTACAAAAGTGTTCGTGTGTTTACGCATTCCAAGTGGCTGTTGAAAGTGTAAAGCATGCAGAAGAGATGCGTAGCGCCGCCGCCGGCAGTTGAAAGGCGGAGAAAGTGAGAGAAGAAGGAGTTGGGGGAAGAGGAAAACACCGTTTCTTTTCCTCTTCTTTAAAGCTGGACTCTTTTACCTGGGCCATGGAGCTAAATAAAAATAAAGAAATGATGGGCTAAGTTCTAATTATCCTATTTTGGGCCGGCAGAATTGGTGTGGTTCTTTTTCAAGTGGGCTTATCTAAGTAAATGATTGGCGGGATTAATTGTTGGGAAAATTTAAAGGTTCAACTAATCAACGTGATGGCCCGATTAGTTAAATCTGAGGATTACTAATTAATCTTCGATATACTTCCTCCGTCTCAAGGTACTTTAGTCGCCAAGGTATTTAAGGTATTTTTTTGGGCACAAAATTTAAAGAAATTGATATGGTAAATAGGTAAAGTTTAAAGTGGAGACATTAAGTACTCCATATTATAGCAACTGACAATTACATTAAGAGCATCCGCAATGGCGCCCTTCCCGTCAAATGTCAGAGAAGCTTCCGGGAAGGGCGTGCGGGACGTCCGCCATTGAGAAGATGATACAGCGCTTCGCAGCGCAGGGGCAGGAGTATGTATGTACACTCTATAGCGCGCCTGTCAAATTTTCAAAATTAGTGTTACACAAAATATTGTTATCATTTGTCTAGAAGCGAATTTTAAGAATTGACTTTGTAAAGAAAATGAGTAGAAGAAGTTAGTAGAAGGTAGAATATGAGTGTAATGAGTTAATGGATAGTGAGATCCACTTATAAAAATATGTAGGGATCAGATCACTTAGGATTCACTAATTATCTGGACCTCTTTTTATTGATTGGGTCTGAGATGACTAATCTCAGAGGTACAAGCCAATACAAGTGTGATACTAAAATTAAACACTAATATGATACAAGAGATTGAAGGAACTGGCAGCGGAAGCGCTGGTGGACGCTAATTAATTTGCATGAATTAACATAATTTAGCAATCATTAATCACACCAATAAATCACATAATAATCAGATCTATTTAGAAGATTATTTAGACAAAATCTATTCGCGTAATTCATACTGTATCATGCTCATAACTTGAATTAATCACGCTTTAGAATATTGAAACCTAAAACATGCTTTTCTACGGAGTAGAAAAATACCTAATTAATTCTCCAAAGAATTGAAGATGGCTAGCAGCTTCTCCACGTGACGCTTTGAATACTAGACCACAAATCTTCTCTCTGGTTCCCGAACTGTACTCCGATATCGGTGTGGGCTGATCTCACCGAGAATACTAGGACTTAAGTAAAGAAGACAGAAGAAATCCTTTTGTGAATAGGAGTGGAAATCGAAAATCTCCTTAGCAGCTGGGGGGGGGAATTTTCGAAAATTTCAGTCTTTGAAATTGTGATATATTTCTGCCTCCTTTATTCTCCTATTTATATTAAGTTCCTCTTGGGCCCAGACAGGGATCTATGGAAGGTTTTGGATATGGGCTCATCCAATTTACTTTTTACTAATTAAATTGAACCCACAATTTAATATAAGTTATAATTGGAATATTACGAGCAGCCACAACAGAAGTAATATTGAACTCTCCCAATCCAAATCCGAAATTATAAGTAATCCGAGTTTCCGTTTAACTTTCATTTCCCGCGCTTAAGATAAAAATGTCCGTTAATTAATTAATGTCTGCTATGGACTTAATTAATTAACTTCTTATTAATTCCAAGAGTGGACTTAACATGAAACGCTTATTTATTATTCATAGAGTAATCAAACTCCAACTAGCTAGGTTCCGAATAATAAAACCTTGTTTCGCGCCCCTCTTGAGGACATTATCAAACGAGACTCACCTCGCGCACGATTCAATATAATAGCAATCCTAGCACCGCTAGATATTGATCACCACTACCCAATATA
>NW_025951727.1:0-25000 GCF_023119035.1 Salvia hispanica
CCAGAAAGATCCTCCCGCCCCTGAAAGGGGAAACATTCTCAAAGAATATAACATTCCTTTACTTATCGGATCCTTCACCCCCGCCGGGAAAACCCATTTTGGGGTTAGGAAACGAAGACTACTATTAATGCATGACCAATAAAGATGAATCGAAAGCTTTTTGGGGCCCCAGCAACTTGTTTCCCCCGGGGGAGGCCTTTTACCTTTTTAAACACCCCCCCACTTCGAGGTTAAAAGAAGGTTTCTTTTCCTTTCCACAACTCAAAGAAATACATCCATATTTTTTAGTGGAATCTTATTCAAAAAAAATAATTTTTTCCATTAAACACACCTTCCCCCCCAAGGGTTTTTGGGGAAACCCCAATTAATCAACAAACATTCATCATCTCTTTCCGGTTTTGATTTTTTCGTTCAGCAACACCATTCGATTGAGGGGGAATAGGAGCCGTAGTTTGGTGAATTATACCACTTGCAAAGCAAAAACCCCGTAAAAGGCCGCTTTCTTACCGCCCCCCCTATCACTTCCCAAAACACTTAATTCGACAATTAAGTTGATTTTCAACTTCATTTTTGAAGTTTTTAAACGCTTCAATTTTCATCTTTATTTTTTAATAAGGGTAACAATACCCTTTTGAATCATCTATAAAAGTGATTTTTAAAACTTTTTCCACCTCTTTTTTCAAAAAATTTCAAATCACATAAGGCCGATTGGGTCAACTCAAGAGGTTTTGTGCTCCGCCTACCGACGAACGGGGGCCCAGCCATTTTGGGGCCCCAAAACACACTTCACATCTTTTTGGGGTTAAACCATCAACTTTTTTGTAAATTAAGATTTACTAATATTTTAAGAGCATTTAGATTTACATTTCCCCAACTGTTTTTATAACCAGCTCAAGCAAAAAAGGAAGGGCCCTCTTCCTTATTGCATATTCCTTTTCCCTGAATGACCGTAACATTTACCAAAAAGCTCATTCACTAGGTGGCCTTTACCTATGAATTTTCCCTTCTTGGTCAATATAACCTTTTTACACTCAAATTTAGTGAAAAAAACCTGATTTACTTTTGGGGAAATTTTACACCAAATTTTTTCGGGTGTAGGGCATGCAGCCCTCCTGGGGGGTAAAACCTTTTAAGATCCTAGTTTTAGGAACACATTACCCAAACCAAAACCCCCCAAAAAGGCTTGATTTCCCTGCGTACTTTTCTACCTCCAACAATTCAGCCAAGGGGGAAAAAAAAAAGCTTTTTCCCCGAGCACACAGGCATGGCACCCGTATCAACAAACCATTCATTTGTATTATTACCATGGTCCACGTCGGAGACCATTGCGACCAACCCCGGGTCTTTATTGTTTATAACAACACGTTCAAATAATTTTTACAATATTTTTTCCAACAATAAGTACACAATTATATTGAACCATATGTGCATTGGATATTTTTAAACCCCCCGCATCCCAAATTACTACCAAGTCCAAAAGGCCCCGTTTTTCAAATGACAAACGATAAACACAATTCTCAAAAGAATAGCTCTCAAGGAATTAACCACTTATTCCATCGAATTGGACCGTTTTTTTCTTCATTCCAGCTTTGGAGCTCATGTTTCCTCCAACTTCGATTGGTATAACCTTGCCTTAAAAAGTACAAAATTTGTCTTGCGATTATTAGAAATAATGGGATAAAATTCTCAAGTCGTGTATAAGCGGTACTCTAACTATTACAATCGGGTGCTTTGATTTCCATGGCTGTCCCCGACGTAGGGCCCGGAAAAAGAGTCGCCTTCCCTTCCCCCAGAAACTCGTTTTTTAACCAATACATAAGTACTTTTTCGATGATGGGTCCCGAGGTTTAAATAAACCGGTTTTTCCGGAGCTGTGGTCACACACGAGGGGAAAGGAGTGGACGCCCCCTACTCGGCCGGGGTCTATGAAGAAGACAATGCCGTCGTCATATGGGGAAGTGTCGGTGTCGTTGGGTGCGATGGTGAATTTTGCGGGGGTTTCGAAGTTGCCAAACTGCTCAAATTGCACATTTTTGGAGTAGACGAGGCCGCGGCTATTCTGCACCGCTTTGTCTTTGTTGAAGTCGTACTCGAACTGGCTGGTTTTGGGCGCCATGCTTTTTATTTGAGTATAATACTTGTGTTGTGTTTTGTTGGGTATTAATAGCATAATTTGATGCACAACTTGCTTTTTTTTTTTTTAAAACCTAGCTTTACGTCTAGTGAAGTCGAATTAATTACTAATTTATTTGTCTCTATTCTTCACCAAAATAATTAGTAGAAAAATGAAATTGAGTAAGACGGTGAACCAACCTTCGATTATAATTAATTAAATTATGCAATTAGTGGTCAAATTACAGTGCAATTGGAATTTGGATACTGTTTCCCAAAATTCTACAATTATACTCACTATATTTCATAATAATAAATTATTTCATTTTCGCACTCTTTTCTCAAAACGAGCGCAAAAATTTAAATGACTCTATTACTACAACGGAGAGAGTAGTATTTAATAAATATATACTATCAATGCTTTTAATTTTGTATATATAAGTAAATGTGATCATACAAGTGTTACCTTACTCCAATAAAATCTACATCTACTATATTATGAAAATATTGAGGTTTAATTAAGTATATTTTGACCAACTGATGATGCATTTGTGAAATCTATTAGTATAACATTTGGTAGTATATGTTATTTCAGTGTATTTCATTAATTTAGAGACTCAATCAGCACTATAATAAGTGCAAGATTTGTAAATTTTATGGAAAATGATATTATTCGGTCATAATCAATTTATATATAATTCCAATAATCAATTTGATACTTTTCCTCGTAGATGCGTCATAAGAGTGAAATTGCATTAGAAAAAACGTGTGGAGAAACTCTGAAGACAAGACAAAACTGTACAGTGTATTGATATTTGCACCCTTGTGAAAGTGATATCAATAAATTAATTTCACCTAAAGCAATATAGTATAATTCTTCGTAGTGAAGTGAAGTTGTGTATTTTGTTAGTATAAATCTTTATCTCACTCATCGTTTAAACTCTTGTACATAGATATTACTACCTCTCGCCTCGAAAATTCTCAAGATTTGATACACTTTACTTTTACCATTTTGATAGTGACCCATATTCCACTAACTCATTCCTACTCACATTTTATTATAAAACTAATATTTTAAAAGTAGGACCCACATCCCACCAACTTTTTCAACTCACTTTCCATTACATTTCTTAAACCCGTTGGATCAAAGTGTAGAAATTTTGGGGACGGAGGTAGTAGTTACTATTAACCTCAACTTAGCCACTGGCTAACTAGACTTGTTTTTAATCGAAAATCCATTCCATTTATAGCTTCAAATACAAAAGAGACCAAGCTTTGGCTTATAACTAGACCTTTGTATACAATGAAATACTGACAAAATTAAGCTTTACAAATACATGCAAACAAAATCACAAATTTCTTCAATAAAGAAAAACGGATTTATTTTCAAATAGTACAAATTTACACATTTTAACAGTACACTATCATTTTATGAATCCTCAGTACAATTTTTATGTGGTGGAGTTAACTTTTATATCTTCTTAGGTACTTTCTACTTTACATAGCAATATTTATTTATTTATTTATTTATTTTCTGAAATCAGAATATCCACTAGACCACAAGGATGATATATATTGTGGCCATGAATTCAGAAAGCAGAGCACTGGTTTCCCTGATTGTACTTGTCTCCATCATAATCTATCCTCACATGCTAATGCTACTGCCCCCACTCCACCCTCTTAATCAATATCCTTCTGAAAATTCAAATCAACCTTTTCTATTATTATCTCCTATTCCCGTATAAAAATAATATCTCATTTTGCTATTTTAAAATATCGGTGATTTAATTTTTTTCATTCTAAACAAATACTCCTTCCAGTCAATTTAAGAAGACTTGTGTGGATGCACAATTTTAAGAAATATAAATAAAAGTTGATTGAAAAAATTAGTGGAATATGGACTTACTTTTTTATATTAGTTTATAATAAAAGAGAATGAAATTAGTTAGGAATGAGGCCTACTTACCATTTATAGAAAAAATATAGCTACTCTTAATTGGCATGACTAAAATGAAAATTAATAATTCTTATTCGAAGAATAAGAGAATAAATAATACATCTCCATTCACCTAACTCATTAGGACTAATATTTTATTTTAAAATCAATATATAAAAGCAAAATCTAAATTCTACTAACTCATTTTACATTTGCTTTCACAAAGTTAAAGAATTTCTTAAAAAGTAAAAATGCGACGGAGTGAATAAAACTATAACCATATCATATTTGTTATAGGAAAAAGACAGGTTTTTGGAAGCACGTGGCAAAATACAATGGCACGTGTGGTCATCTGGTGTGAGACAGCAGCATCTTATTGAGGTGATCCATAACCGCCCCAATCTCAGGCTTCACCGTCAGCGGACGATTCGCATACCGGCACTCCATCTCCGGGATCCGGCCCGAGTGGTAATCAATCTTGGCCTGCGTGAACTTCAACCCATGCGCCGTGCTCACCACCACCACCCGATCCCCCGCCGCGATCGTCCCGGTCCCCCAGCTCCGCAGCGCGTACACCGCCCTGTCGATCGACACCGGGTCCCCTATCTGAATGGCGGAGGCGAACGTCGTTCCGCCTTCACCGCCGCGAACTCCGCCCACCCCGACGCGTAGTAGCGGTACAGCGGATCGCATTCCGCGCCTGCGCGCACACCAGGCGCGGAATGCGATCCACCAGCCCTAATTCCTCGCACATTTTGAAACCCTTGTAGAATGCATAAATATTCCCAAATTCCCGCCCGGGACGATCACCCAATCGGGGACCTCCCAGTCAAATTGCTGCAGAATTTCGATCGCCGCCGTCTTCTGCCCTTCCAATCGGAGGCTATTCAGCGAATTGGCTAGATAGATCGGAAGCTCCGCCGTGATTTGCTTGATCAATTTCATGCAGCCGTCGAAATCGGTGTCGATGCTGAGGACGAAGGCGCCGTTTGCGATTGGCTGCACGAGCTGCGCCAAGGAGATCTTGTTGGCAGGGAGGAAGACGATGGAGGGGATCCCGGCGGAGGCGCAGTAGGCGGAGAGGGCGGCGGAGGTGTCGCCGGTGGAGGCGCAGCCGACGCCCAAGAGGGAGCGGGGTTCAATTTGCGGAGGCGGTTGACCTGGCTGACCAAAACGGTCATGCCTAAATCCTTGAAGCTGCCGGTGTGGGAGATGCCGCAGTGCTTGACCCAGAGGTCGTTCATGTGGAGGAATTGTTTGCCGAAGCGCTCAGCCCAGAAGAGGTTGGAGTTGCCTTCGAAGGCGGAGACGATGTCGGAGTTGTCGATGCCGGGAGGACCCACTCCTTCTTCGACCAGACGCCGGAGCCGTGGGGCCAGCGCGTGCTGCCCACGCGGGAGTCGAACAGGGCGCGCCAGTACTGGCCGTCGAAGCGGCGGAGGGCGGCCATGTCGTGCTGGACGTCGAGGAGGCCGCCGTCGGAGCTGCGGTAGATGACTTGGTCCAGGGAGTAGGACTCGGCGCTGGGGGTGTTGCTGGAGATGGAGCTGAAGGGGACGTATCTCGCCGAGAATTCGGCCGCGGGGATTGGCGCGGGACTGGCGGCGGGTGGCCGTGATTGTGCATGATATGAGGCTGCGCCGGTGGTGGAGGAAAGAGGAGGAGGAGTGAAGGAGTTGAGCGGTTGCCATTTTGTTTGTGGTGCCAAGGGTTTTCGAATGCGCTCACATTTTTATCTTATCTTATTAGTACTTATCCTAGTACTCTATCGCTAAAATTTTGTTACATTTTCATTTTTTTCTCATCTATAAAAATTTATCAAATTTCACTTTTTATTATTGTATTTTATCATTTTTTCAATCTATTTCCATTACATTTCATAAAATCTATACCTTGATCAAACTATTACATTATTTATAGGGATTAATGGATTATTATAACGTAACTGCGGTCAATGAGTTTTTAATTTTAGTTAAATCTCTTTAAAATGCCAAAGATTTTATTTTATCATTTTTTCAATTCTATTTCCATTACATTTCATAAAATCTATATCCGATCAAACTATTACATTATTTATAGAGATTAATGGATTATTATAACGTAACGTGCGGTCAATGAGTTTTTAATTTTAGTTAAATCTCTTTAAAATGCCAAATTCTATGAGGATCTTAATATGCTTCGATTTCGGCTGTATCCCAAATCTCAATACATTAAACACATGGAATCAGTCGTTAAATCAGCGCACTGATAAGCAAAAATCAAATAAAATAAATAAGATGTTGAGCTAGATAAAGGTGAACACGTGCCTTTATATACTCTCCATATGTAACATGACATGCACATTACTTACTATAGCCTAGTCGGCTATACGTCTAGGTTCATATGCATCTAATTCACGATGGATTTTCGAGTGTCTGATATTCTAATACTACAAATATCTACCCACCTCAGTAGCATAGTTTTTTAATTATTTATAGAATAAAAATAGGAAGCCGATTTCACGTTAGGTTTTGAAGCTTTCTATTATTTGACATTGTTGGTTATCGAACTCTTTGGATACGGCAGTGGTGGTCCGGGCATACTTGGTATGTTTAACTAATTATAATTGTTGAAACCATTTCTTTCCTTTTTTTCTTTGTTTTTCTTTTGCAATTGTGATGGGTTGACACACGTGTCAATACGTTCACCACTAAATTTTTATTCGGCAACAAAAATGTAAACTATAGAGAGGCCGTTACTTAAATTAGAATAGCTTTGGGATTCATCAAATTCAAACTACGCATAGCAAACTTGCAAACATACGACACCGTCATTGCGTATGCTTCTTTGATAATGATGATATGGAATATTAGACAATCATGCCATGCTTATGTGTTTACTGTGCAAAGTGAGCTTTTGCCCTTCTCATTTCTCCGTCTCTCACATCTAGGTCGTCAAAAATGGATATCGGAAAGTTGGGATACTTGATATTCAAACCGAAAATCGAATAATTAGATACGAAACCCGATTTTTGGGACGGACGGATCCGTAGTAAAATTTTGGATTATCGGAATCGGATTTTTTTTTCTTTTAAAAAATTAACTCCTATATGAGGAGGAATTACAAATAAACTCCTAAGAAAGGAGGAAAACATCTTGTAAGAGGGCTCGAACTCGGCACTCAACATGATGTCTCCCTCCGCCGCTAGGACAAAGGCTCTAGACCGGGTATCGGTCCCGAACTATCCGATTTATTTTCTAAAATTAATAAATAATGTTTTTATTATAGTTAAATGTTATTTAATTTCTTAACTACGTTAATTAATACTTACTTAATAGTTAGCGTATAAGATATGTAATTTAATTTTGGGATATTGGCTCCCAATATCATGGGAAAATTTCACAAAGTTAGTTTTTTCCACGAACTTTATTTTGACAAATAATATCAAACTTTCCCCGAGTTTGTTATTTCCAACCAATGAAAAATTCTCGAAATAATATCATGATACAATTTTTTCCCGTAATTTCTTAACAACAACTTTAAGAGTTTCAAGATTTTCAATATTTGAGAATAGTTTTTCTTGAAGCACACCCTTCAAGTTTGTTCTTCAATCTATTAATAGTACATGAATTTTTTTCTTGGAAAATAACAAACTCGGTAAGTTCGTTATATTATTTGCCAATTTAAAACTTTTTTGAGAAAAACCCAATTTTTGAAAGTTCCATGATATTAGGTGCTAATATCACTTTAATTTTTAATTACATTTTAATTTCATTGACTTGTGATATTTTGTATTTTGAATTTTTTATGTTGTTATTGTTAGATCTTGATTCTTATGAATTATTGAATTGTGATATTTATAAAGGATGAATGTTTAACTTATGAATTTTGATGGTTATTGATTGTGGATGGATGAAAGATGCTAATATGTGGAGTATAACTTATGAATTTTGTATTTTTCCAATTTTTGAGTTATTTTCTTTTAAATTCTAACTACTACAATTTGTCTAAAATTCGAACTACACAAAATTTTTGTATTCCTAAAATTTGCATTTATTTTCTCTTAAATTGAACGCAACAAAAAGTTTGTATTTGTAGTTATGTTCTCTTGAATACTACTTCAACTTTGTATTAAATTCGAGTTAAATAATATTATATAAATTCTAGAAGTGTGTAGTTAATTTTCAAAATAAAAAATAAAAATAATCAAAATCACAATCGGAATTTTGGAATCCCGGAAGTCAGTATCGGATACCGAAATCAAATTAGATCGATATGGGGCATTGGATTTGAGAATTTTGGATCGGTACCAAAAAATCACATCGATCTTGCGTATTCTACCCAATAAAGGGGGCATTTAGTATATTAATCACATCGAAAATCACATGTTGTCTTGGAAATATAAAAATACTTTAAAAGAAATTTGGTTTCCGAAGATATATAGTAAATATATGATTTATGAGATCTCATAAGATGACTTTTGAAAATTTACAAGTTAATTTCAATAAATTAAATCTATTCTAGAACGCAACTCGACATGAAGGTGAAACAATTAGATGCATATGGAGATCATAATATTCCTTATTTGAAATAAGAGTAAACCAAAATTGATCTTGTAATATACGTTTAAAGATTTTGGCCCCAGCATTTTTTTCTTTGTTTGGCAAAGTTGCTTTTCTTAAATAATTAGATGCAACTTTTTTCGCTCTAGTGAAAAAATTAAAATTTAGAATCTTCTATTTTAGTCAAAAGTTGGATTATTACATAAGAAATGCGCAATAAGCTATCAAAACTCTAACCATAGGAAAAAGAAAATATCAAAGAGAGGATTTCGAATTATTTTTTGTGGGGGACAAAAATTTTGAGTTACAGATATTGTGATATGATTATCTTCCCCTTTTTTATAAAGTTTTGTTTGGTTTGAAGAGAAATTTTCTACAATTTTGGTCAGATCTTGACTTAATATGCTTCTGGCTTCTTTTAATTGAGCCAAATTTGATTATTTCAGTTAGGAATATTGATTAGGAATATTGATTAGTACGCTATCCTAATAAAGATATTGAGTTAGCATCCAAATTTGTAGCAACTAATATTCATCATAATTGTTTATAATACGGCTGACAAAGATTGCATCTTCTTAAGATCTACTCAATTAACAGATTTGGAATTGGAATGCTGCGAGACTGAAAATTGATTAGAATTGATAAAAATTGCATCTTTTTGTGATTTACTACTCCTCCTTACCAACAGATTTGGAGGGAAATTGTAGAAGAAAAGAAAAGAAAAACAAATGACCCAGATCCTTGCTTCAGGGGAATTTGATGTCCCAAAATAAACTATGAACTGATGTTGATCCACAAATTAGTATAAATAAAAGAAAATTTATTTGATCAACGGTGCGACATTAAAAAAATGAGTGTGTGAGAGAGAGTACTCCACCATTTCTATGAAACAAGTAGTCGACAAGTTATGTCAATATATTATCAGTCATTCAAATGCAAGGAACATGTTAGCCAATAGCATAGTACGAAAGGTGAGGCATTTTCTTTGCCTAGTAACATCTCAAACTCAAACCCTTTCCCTAATCAGAATAAACAGCCCTGGTCAAGCTCAAATCTTGCAGCAATGGAAGGATCCCCCTTGAGCATCATTAGGAGTCCACCGAATGACACGTATATATCCCTGGAGCCAAATTGAAACAAACAAGATAGCCAGAGGGAATGAGACAATAACGCTTAAACAAAAAACTACAGGTGACTCTTCAACACAAGTCTAATATTATGGTAGTTGAGGTGAAGTGCAAACGCATATACTGTGTTAAGGAAACGAAATGAGGAGAAATATGTTAGATCAATGCAGGACAAGGGAAGGAAACATACGCTTTGACTTGCTTCTCGCTAGATTCCTCAGAGATTCTGTACAGTTTACCTTGCATGACATAGTCGAACTTATCAGCAAGCGACTTCTTGTTACCCTGAAATGAGAAGCAAATAAGAGCTGACAAGCACTCGATACCACAAAGATTTGGAGCACTGGATGAATCATCATATCTAACTATTTCAAACTACATTAACAATAACAGAATATTAAAGCCAAAAATGTCGCATAAGTTTTTTGTTGTGTTCAGCTTAGATAGCCATTAATGATACCATGAGATCAGGCTAGGAGCGTATATATGCATCAGGGAGGGAGTCTCAAAACATTCATTTACTAAACTAGTTGATTTTAGGTTTTCCTGCGGCCAATTAACTACTAGAAAAATCTACCTCATCGAAAATTGCAACTACTCGTTAAAACCAAAGTAGATAGATCATGATTTTTTTACCGGAGTGTAATAACCAGAATCGGAGTTCGTCCAAGTTCAAAGTGGACGCTAATACCATCATGAACTTTTCCCCAGCACGCATCGGATAAAATCTCAGTGTTGACATCAAGGTGCATCAGCATATCAAACTGCTCACTCCTAGCAGAAATACGAGAGACTAAACGAAAAACCAAGATGTAAGAACCATAACATGAAAACGATGGCATGATGAAAACAACTCTACATACAATGCTTTTAATCCATTGGCCAATAATGTCAGTTTAAGCATTAAAAGGAAACACAACACAATAAACAGAATAAGAGCAGTAAAATGGATGGGCTTAAAAATCATACCCCTATCAAACTTTTTTCCATCCGGATCTATTGCATCAATTCAAATATATCTTCAAAAAGTGTCTCCACCATCTTTACAACACCGAAGAAGAAGCTGAATCTACAAGGTTACTAGCAAAATATACCTTGGCCTCAAGATGTAAAACCTACAGCAAACACATAAAAATCTACAATTGTTCAACCCAAAATTTGAAAAATTATATTTATAATCTTCACTAGAAAAGGCACTAATCACAGTCAGTGAGCTAACTCAAATTCTAGTTTCTAAACTTAAGTTCTTGATATAGGAAAGTGATGGCAGTAATCACAGTCAACTAAAATTGTGTATCACAAAGTTAAAAGTTATCTGAAAATTGCAAATTCCAAATTTTGACAAGGATGGATTAATCCAATCAATCCATGTTCCAGCGATATCTATTTGGGCCCTGAAATCAATTGTATACAACAAATTTGATGGATAAATTAAACTTAGGAAGCACTATAAATTGGAAGGAATCCATACTAATAAAAAGAGCAAGTTGGAGGAAATCACTACACTCTTCCAAAAAATTTAATCTTAAGTTAAAAAAGTTGAATCAAACCAAATGTTGTACTGCCAGGTTGAGTTGAAGGAGGTGGTCGGCGAGTCAGGACGGAAGGAGCGAGGAAGGAGGCTGAACAGCCGGTGGTCGTGGCGGTAGGTGGGTGCTGCCGATTTGGGAGAGATTGAGAAAGAGAGATGCGATTTGAAGGGTTTGATGAAATATTTTTTTAGTACTACTCCCATTTGAGTTACTTATTCTATGCCCATACTAATTTACTTTAGTTATGTATTTCAGATTTAATTTATGCCTAGAATATATAATAATTAGGCAATATCTATACATTACTGTACATAGTAGTAGTAGTACGTATTTATTCGTTTATTTTGTATATAAGTGGAAGTTTACTTCCATGCCCACATTTCATTAACTAATTAATTAATTTTGGGTTTTTTTTTCTTTATTTGGTTGTTAGTTAATTTGTTTATTATTGTATTTTTCTTAAACATGAGATTTTATGATTTAGACTTTAATTAATAGTATAGAGTTTTATAATTGAAAGATTTTTTAATCAAATAGAGTTTTAATGTGGTGTTGGGCTCTCCTATTATGTTTTAGAAGTTTGATCTTAGTTGGGACTTCTAATTTATTGGACTATGTATATATTTGAAAATTAATTATTCTGAATTAAGTAATTAAATGCTTCGTATCTATACATATAGGGGCTGGAAATACGATATAGGGTATTAGGGTTACCCGATCCCGACCTAATATCCACGGGACTGACCCAAAAACCCGGATATCCAAACTAAAAAGTCGTATAAAATACCTAGCCGATATCCGATCCGCTGTAATTTCGGTACTCATATTCGCACCCCTATATACAGGGACAAATAAATGGTTCACGTTTGCCTAAGTTTCTTACATTGATTATAAGGACTTTGATTAAACTGCAGATACTAATTCCATCGAGGCTTACAGGAAATATGATTGATAGCCTATGTTGCATGAGCTGCAAAATCGGGCTTCTCTTTTATTGCCCCAAATAAATGCATCACTTTAACCTTTTCTTTGTGACATTAATTAGTAAAAACTTGGATTACATTGCAGATACTAATTCATTAAGAGCTTGCAAGGAATATTAATGAGTATGGATTAAAATAAAAGAAGGAAAATGAAATCAAGATGGAGGTATTTTTATTTATTTATGTATTCACATTATAATTTTCCTTCTTATATTAAATTATATCTTTATCTTCGATTTTACTAAAATTAATTTATTTTTTGTGTAGCCGATATTGGTGGTTCTATTCAAAGTCTTGTAATTACAGGTGATGTTGTTCTTTATCAACGTAATTCATGCATTGTTAATAAGAATAATTTTCATTCGTTGATTTTAAATCAAGATGAAGGTATTTTTTTATCCCTTTTTTTTTTTGAAAAATTAAATATATTGATAGTGAAATTTTTTATTTATGTATTCAATTTAGAATTTCTTTTGATTCTTTATTTTTAATTTTTTTATATTTGTTTTATATTTCTCTTTTTCTTTTGCAAAATATAAGGATGTTGGTGATGCATAATACGTGTTCACACCGTGTAGATTCTTTTGGGTTGAGAAACGCTTTGGCAAACCAAATAACGTAACTAATCCAAGATTATTCACTTTGTTGTATGAATGGGAATATCCAGATTTCAAATATGACATCTCCTCTTAAAGTCCTACATTATTTGATCTTTCTAAATACTCGAAAAGTACTCTCTATTTGAAAAATATATCATATAGTTCAATGCTTGGATTTTTCCTCTTTGATATTTAGTCGTGTATTTTCTTTTATTTTTACTACTATATCTTATTTGAAAACTCATACTTTTTGATACTTATTCATACATCTCCCATTTGTCATTTATTTTATTTTATTTTACTCCACTAATGTTATAAATTAAAGTTGTATAAAATCATTTGTCGAATATGAATGTTTCATTTAGAGTGGGTTGGGAGGAGTACATTTCTCTTTTAGTTGCTCCTATTATTTATAATATTGTGAATACTTATTGTACTTTCCGAGTCCTCGCTGTTCGAGGCTCGGCTCTGTTTCGTTATTGTCGTTGAATACTTCGTATTTTGCAATGGATGTCGTTATTTTTGTTTCGTTTACCTTATCGCTTTGTCGTAGTTTTGATTTGGCTGATTATTGTTGGTTGATTTGAGTTTAGAGTTGGATTGTGAAAAAGTTGTTGTTGATCGGTTGAATCTGCGTAAACTTGTGAGGATCGGAGGTGGAAATGATGTTTGATTGTTGTGGATGGCTTGGATCCGAGTGGATTGCGTCCAGTGGATGGATCTCTTGTTTTCGCTTGATTTTGTTGTTTAAATTCGCATTCTTGTTAGCCTCGTCTAGTAGTCTAGATCGCATTAGTTTTACCTGTTCTTCGTTTCTATCGGTTTAATTTCATTCACCTTGTTTCGATTTTCGCTTTGCTCTGTTCACGGTAGTCTAATGATAAAAGTTGGAGAAGATGATGTCAGTTGTTAGTTAGTCCTTAGGTTAGTTATTTTGCAGCTTTTGTCGATCTTCATCATTTTGGGGAATGGTCCCCACGTCTAATTTTTCCAAGTCTAGGTTAGTTTAGATAGCTTTTTGCTCGGTCTAGTGATTGTCTTGCTTTATTCTGTTTATGCATGCTTTAAAGATCCCATCTAGATCTAGTTGTTAGGATAAGTTCTTTAAATTCCTAAGTCTAGTAAGTAAGTCTCAACCCCAAAAATTGCGCAGACCAAAAACAGTTTCAGTGTCTCGTGAACATGTTTACTTATGCATTCATCTATGTGGATTCGATCCCTACTTCCCGTACTAATCTTTTAGCTAAAGCGGGTTGAGGATTTTGAAGGGGAGATTAAGGTAGTGATTGTGTGCCCAACGACAGTAGCTCAAGATTCTTTGAGTTCCTAGACCCAATGTTTAGAGGATTTTCTGGATCAAGGGTTTTTAATTTTTGAACACTCGTCAGCCGACCATTAAACTCTCTTTCGGTTGTTTAGCCTATTGGGCACAAATTAAATAAAACGTGGCTTCCCACTTGAATATTTATCCTACTTGCTATGAACTTAAAAGTGGTACTCTCCTGTTCCTTGTTAATTAAGTCATTTTCCTATTTTGGGAAGTATCATTCTCTTTTATTTTATTTTCTTTTCATCTCTTAATATATTTATGAAACAAATAGCAATATAATCTGCAATGGCATCATAATTTAATCATATAAAATGATACATATTGTCGAAGACGAAGGTATGAAATAGTAAAAAGAATAAAAGTAGAGAGATAAAGAGATAATAAAGTACAAGATGAGAGTAAAGTAAGGGAAATGATAATGTGTTGCTTTTTGTTAAAATATAAAAATAATAACTCAGTATAGTGAAACAAGAAAAGTAATACCACTCAACTATAGAGGTACCGAAAAAATTATTATTTTATGGGTTACGAAAATTGAATTGATGCTTGTATATAGAGTTATTCTTCTTTCAAACTGGGACGATTCTACACTTCTATAATCATGTTTCTAGTACGTAACACTAGGGAGGTCGTGTAGCCCGTAATCGTGGGCTGGTCCGAATAGCCCGCCAAATTTATAGGGTCGGAGGAAATTTCTAGCCTATAAAATCAAAACCCGACTAGCCCGCACCCGACTAACTCGCAACCCATTAGGGCCCGACCGAAAACCCGACGGCTGGCTCGAAACCCGATAAAATCTCTATTGTTCTATTTTTCGCTCCTAATTCGACACTTTATTGATTAATTTTATAATATAGATAACTAAAAAATTACTTTCAATTTTATATTAAATATACAAATTATATATTAAATTTTTGTTAATATAATAATTGATAAACAAATTTAAAACTTCAAATTCACAAAAAAGTATTTAAATTTCTAAACCATGCATTAAAATTCCACGAAATAGCCCAAATATTAGTATTTGATCATGTTTATGATTGAGTTTAAGCATATATCTCAAATATATCATAATTAAATGTTTTAATTGTATGAATATAACTAATTTTAATTATTATTTATTGGATTGATCGCATGTTAATATTAGCGGTAACAATCCGAATAACCCGATGGGCTAGCACGAAACCCGAGCTTTTTAGGGTTAGGCTTGAACTTTCATAACTTGAAAGAAATCACAACCCGATTAGCAACCCGAGTGGTTGCCCCGAAACCGATGACCGCCCGATTGACATCCCCACGTAACACTATGAAATTATCCCACATCACCTGATTTGGATAATGAATTTAATAGGCAATCACATGAAAAATAGTTAAATAATTACTTGTATGAAGTAAAAGAAATGGAGAAAGTACAAGCATTTTAGCTAATGAAAATAAAACATGTCAAATATATATCGATAAAATCAATAAATAATAAAAAACGGTTATGATACAATCATATAAAATGGTAATGCTATCAACATTTGATTCTAACATCAACAAAATTACCTTTATAGTAATATTTCTCTTATATGTCTTGACTATTTAATCAATTTCCTAGCTTGGGACGGTAAAACTAGTATCAAATTTATTTATACCAAAATATACCATATGTTAGATAAGTACAGTATAAATTATTACACACATAAAGAGGAAGGACATTAGCATGTTGATCGCTTATATAATCTCTTAGTTTTCCATAACAAATCTTTGGAACTCAACCTTTTGCTTGATTACATCTTATATATTGCAGAATAATATACATTGAGTTGTTTTATGAGTTCAATATTTGTCATTTATTTAACTCTTACAAACTTCAATCTATTCTGATACTTTGTATATATTCCAGCAATAAGGTAACAATGGGGTTTGAAAAGATAAATTCAAGGAGCAACTGGTGGCAGAAAATATTGACGTTTACAACAATCATATATGATAACAATGACATTCGACTTTACCGCAGTTTCCAAGTCATTCTACTTGCGTGGTTATCAAATTAGTAAGTTTGTCAAATACTTATTTATGTATGGAAGTAGTATGGCTAAGTATTTGTGTATTTGTATGTCAGAATATGGAGGCGAGAGCAGAGTGCTGAACTACTCTAACTCAAGATCCGACGCGTACGAATTCACGGGCGATGTACGCCTGGAGGAAGCTCAGCCACCGTTTTCATCGGTTCAATGGACAACCCGAACATCCCCCACACAATCAAACCATACGCTCGAAAAGGCTTCACGCTTGCCATGTATTCCGTCTCCGCTTTCCAAATAAAGGCAGTGCCGCCCGAAAAACTCCCCCATTGTACAAAAACCCTAGACGCCCGGCCATCCTCTTCTCCACCGCTAGAATAGCCCTAAACTACTTCCACAGCGTGAGCGACGTGATGGTCCCGCTCTTTACCGTCCCAACGCTTCAACCGAACGTTATCTTCCTCGTCACCAACCACAATGCTTCTTGCGTCACTTCCGTGCATAGAAAAACCATAGAAACTCTCTCCAAATACGAGGTGGTCGACATCGATAGAGACAAGAATCGAACTCTTTGCTTCACAAATTTGATTGTGGGACTCAAAGCTCATCCATCCGACCTTTCCATTGATCCCTCCGTTGTCGAGCCTTTCCACCCGAAACCTCACCAGGCTTTTACGCACCACCTACTCCTTGAAGAGAGACTTAGTGGGCGACCATATTCGGCCCGGATGCTCATTGTTTCTAGAACGAAAAATCGTAAGCTGATGAATGAGCTCGAGCTGCTCAAGCTAGCACGGATGCTTGGCTTCGATCCCGCTATACATGATTTAGGAGATCATGTTGAGTACTCTGCCAAAATCGTTAACACATTCGACATCATGGTCGCAGTTCATGGATCTGCTCTCACAAACATGCTCTTTCTACCTGAAAATGCTGGTAGGGTCCTGTTAAGTTGACAACTATTTTAAATTAATAGTAACTGACAACTATGTTTATAACCCTGCATTATACTAGATGTTTAACATGAGTTGACATAATTGTCGGTTATCAATTTAAAATAGTTATCAATTGATCATATCCAATGCTGGTGAGTCGACCTATCTATAAATATATTGATTTACATTAATGGCTCCAATCATTTTTCATTGTCAGTTGTGATCCAAATCATACCGTGGGGGCTGGATGATCAGGCGAGGATGTGCTTTGCGAAGAATCCGCAGGAGATGAAGTTGAAGTATTTGGAGTATAAGATCGCACCAAATGAGAGCTCATTTTTGGGGAATTATTCCAAAGACAGTCTACTATACACAAACCCTCTCAAATATCGTGACAATATAGGACAACCAGCTTATTTCACGCTCCTAGTGAATAAACAAAATGTCAATCTTGATTTAGCCCGCTTTAAGGATACCCTATTGAAAGCCTTGGACCTCATGGCTGCTTAATTCATTCATTCCATGTGGCCTTACATTTCGAAATATATCTTCAAAAAGTGTCTCCACCATCTTTACAACACCGAAGAAGAAGCTGAATCTACAAGGTTACTAGCAAAATATACCTTGGCCTCAAGATGTAAAACCTACAGCAAACACATAAAAATCTACAATTGTTCAACCACAAATTTGAAAAATTATATTTATAACCTTCACTAGAAAATGCACTAATCACAGTCAGTAAGCTAACTCAAATTCTAGTTTCTAAACTTAAGTTCTTGATATAGAAAAGTGATGGCAGTAATCACAGTCAACTAAGATTGTGTATCACATAGCTAAAAGTTGTTGAAAATTGCAAATTCCAAATTTTGACAAGGATGGATTAATCCAATCAATCCATGTTCCAGCGATATCTAGTTGGCCTGAAATCAATTGTATACAACAAATTTGATGGATAAATTAAACTTAGGAAGCACCATAAATTGGAAGGAATCCATACTAATAAAAAGGACAAGTTGGATGAAATCACTACACCCTTTTTGAGTTTTCCCAAAAAAATTGAATCTTAAGTTAAAGAAAGTTGAATCAAACCAAATGTTGTACTGCCAGGTTGAGTTGAAGGAGGTGGTCGGCGAGTCAGGACGGAAGGAGCGCCGGCGAGTGAGGTGGGTGCTGCCGATTTGGGAGAGATAGAGAAAGAGAGAGATGCGATTTGAAGGGTTTGATGAAATAATTTTTAGTAATACTCCTATTTGGGTTTACTTATTCTATGTCCATTGTAATTTACTTTAGTTATTCAATATTTAATGTATTCAGATTTAATTTTATACCTAGAATATTTAATATATTTGAGAGAAGAAATCGCGACGAGATATTGGGAAAAGTTTATGGAAAAATCGGAAAACGGGAAAAGTTTATGACTTTTAGGTTAATGAATTTTCAGCCGTTTTCCATGTCGATTCGCTTGCCACGTCGCAAGATTTCGACTCAAAACTGGGTCGGGTCAAATGGGATATTCCAACAACCCAGAAAGTTCATGATCCATATCTTTCCATTTCCCATTCTTTCTCTCTCTGCAAATTATTGGTAGTGGTACATACAAATCATCAATCTACTGCTGCTTTTCTCTTGATGAACATAACTCAATCCTTAAAGAACTATATCTCTTACGTGATCGCTTTGTTGCAATAGTGACCAGGAAAACGCTTGTATGGCTTGTTCCTAAAAACGATAGCTACGAAGAATAAAGACATTAAGGGTGGGGTTAATCCTTACGATGACACCCATCTTCCTGCACATAGAGAAAGATTTTAAGTTTATTTTCACCACCATTTTTTTTTTTCTTAGAACAATCCATCTAGGAGTATCATGGAAACTTAAGTATGGTATCCTTAGCGAGGGGCATACGATAATCTTGAAGGCATACTCTACAATATGGCCAAGAATGTATCTCAAAAATACAAAGGCATGGATAAATGATGTGAATCAAATATGCTATCTTTATTCCCATAGCTTTGAATGGTTAATATAATTTAACGTTTGCAAAAATGTGTTTTTCTTGTGTAGAAGTGGAATGAAGTGTATAAAATGAAGTTGGAACGAAGTCTAAGTAAAAAATGAAGTTGGAAGCGTTTTTAAACTTGACTCGACCAGTTGGAATGTGGCAAGAAGTGACTCGACGCAGTCATCCTAAGAGATAAAAAACTGCCAAGACGAAGCTTTGACTCGACCAGTCGACTTGTGCTGAAAAGTGACTGAGTAGTCATCCTAAGAGATAAAAAACCC
Source organism: Salvia hispanica (assembly GCF_023119035.1). Lineage (NCBI taxonomy): Eukaryota > Viridiplantae > Streptophyta > Magnoliopsida > Lamiales > Lamiaceae > Salvia > Salvia hispanica. Next base: position 19,388 of record NW_025951727.1, read on the forward strand.
CAAGAAAAGAGAGTTTGACTCGACCGAGTCGAGTTTGCCTATACTTTACTCAACTCGAGTACACTAAGTGCAACCGCAAATTGACAATTTTTCATGATTTATAAGTGGCGCTTTTAGGCTCATTTTACACATTATTTGACACACGCAAATTATCAGAGAATGAAAGAGGAGGAAGAGGTAAAGAAGATATTAGGTTCAATCACTCAACTTCCATCATCTCGGAGAGATTTGCTACCATCTACACATCAATTTCATGAGTTCCTTGGTTATTCTTTATTAATTGTGGATTTTAACTAAAACTCTTACGTTGCACCTAATTTGTGAAATGTGAACTATTTATGGATTTTATGGTTGATTAATCTATGATCTTATTCTATGATGCTTTTACATTGAATTAAAATTTCCCGGCTTGTGTTATTATTCAATCATGTCTTTTAGCCAATGTCTCTTAACTTGGTTAATAGGAGGAAACATAGATAAAGAGTTTGAGATTTGTATCGTGTTCATCATATGAATCTTGATAAGTTGATTTACATGTCGTGTTGCAATAATTGTTGGATATTTACTATGCATCTTGCAGTTAGTTGTAGTTTTAGAGTTATTATTTTAAACTTAAAGGAGACATTTATCCATTGACTTAAAAGCTCTAAAAATCACATCAATGATCAAAAAATGTTATGAAATTAGTTGTTAACTATGAGTTTCATGCTTCACAAGCTCCCTACTTTAGGCCTTATGATTTTGAAAAATTATGTTGGTTGCAAGTAAATCCAAGAACTTCACTTCCTATTGAAAATTTATTGGACAATGGAGGCTCAATCCACCGATATTTTGGAAAGAAAAAGAAAAAATGGATTTCATAATGAGACTAAATATATTACTGCATGATATGAAGAGCAGAAGCTGCACTATCGACGCCATTTTTCGGCCTACGAATCGATTGATGTCGCAAGAGCTTCGAACTACATCGGTAAAAATGTCATTGTTCATCCATCGACCCTAAGAATCCTTGTTGCACCTTACAACATAAATGATAGATTTGAAAAACTTCAATTTCATAGGAATGTTGGTGCACATGTTGATCTAAATAGAGGTAGCTTGGTGGACAACCATGCGTAGTACATGAACTTAATACCCGCATTATTTGAAGAAGATCGAGGCCTTCACCAACATTTTATCAATGAACTAGACAACATTATCGACATATAACGAGTTTCTTCGTGAGATGGGTTTGAATTGATGTGGAGTTTCTTCAACGACATGAGTTGTAATTGATATTGATGCAAATGCTCATTCGATGGCTTTTCGATTTTATAGCCATTCGAGGTATTGCAAAGTTGCAATGTGGCCTACCGTTAAAGTTACTGAATATTTCCCTAGTGCATCATATTTTCACATAAAAATGCAAACAATTCATGCTCATGGAAATTTAAATCATAAATCATAAATTACTACGTTTAGAATTGCCTAATAGATTCTCCAAAGAGTCATTAATTTCAATAAACATGTTGCTTTCACGACGGTCTGTATTTGAAGATCGACAGGCATGCCTTCTTCGGTCTTTCTCCGTGGGTAAATTTATCATCATCATCATCATCATCATCATCATCATCACCATCATCATCATCATATTTTTCTCCATTCAAACTCACTTGTATACACTCACACACACACATGTGTTTCCATTATATTCGTAATACAAGGTGGTGTCACAATTCATAAAAAATATATGAACAACACTTACCGAATGTTTGGCAATATTTTCAAATGCTATTAACCTTTTAATGACTTGGCCCCTATAACCCTTCGTCAAATGATAAAGACAAATTATAGTGATTAGCGTAATAGTTATAATTAATGATTCTTACCTCGATCACGGACTTTGGTGTAGTGACATAGGGAAAGATTTTAAGTCTATTTTGACCACCATTTTTTGGACTTAGAGCAATCTATTTAAGAAACGAATATCATGGAAAGTCAGGTAATGGTATCCTCATTAAAGGGAGTAAAAATTTGATGGTCCTTCCATACCAAGTGGCTATGATGATTTGGTATACCACACCGATAATTCCATGACAAAGGATATAAAAAATGGTCCACATGCCACATCTATTTAACATCAATCCACTAATCTAATGGTTTCATTAATCAATTTATGGAAAGTAGTATAATACTATTAAATATGGAATTATCATACCTTAGAATTGACATTGTCATATAATACAATATATATGTATATTAACTTCATAATATATGTAACACTCATAAAAGTAATCATAGTATTCTTTCACGCTGAGGAAAATTTACCTATGGAATTCAAAAGGGATGGAGAATTCCAGATGATTTCTTACATGTATTGTATGAAAACCCCGAATGAAAATTGAATATGCAGAAAAATAATTTTATACTATAAGAGAGATATTGGAGTATACTTCACGCCAATTCTATGGTATGATAATTCCATATTTAATAATTAATAGTATTGTACTACTTTCCATAAATTGATTAATGGAGCCATTATATTAGTGAATTGGTGTTAAATAGATGTGGCATTTGGGGCCTTTGTTATGTCTATTTGTCAAGAAATTATTGGTGACGTATACCAAATCGTCATGCCACTTAGTATGGAATGACTATGAAATTTTCCGGTTTTTTCAGCCACGAATTGGATTGATGTCGAGCTTCAACTACACGGAAAAATGTCATAGTTCCTCCATCCCCCCTAAGAATCCATGTTGCCCCTTACAACATGAATATAGATTTAAAAAAACTTTGATTTAAAGGAAATTTTGGGGGACAGTTGATTTAAATGGAGGTAGCCTTGTGGACAACCATGGGAGGTCCAACTTAATACCCAAATTTTTTTTAAGATAGTGTCAAGACCTTCACCAACATTTTACAACATAATGTCAATGATGATAGTGGACAACATTATCACATATAACGAGTTTTTTCCCACATGGGTTGGAATTGATGTAGCGAGTTTCTTTAGTGACATGAGTTGTAATTGATGCAGAGGTCATTCAATAGGGGGTTTTCGATTTCTCCCCATTCGAGGTATTGGGGTTGGCAATGTGGAACCCGGGTTAAAGAAGAAATTTCCCCGGTGCATCATACTTTCAAAAAAAATGCATAAAACATGTTTTCATGGAAATTTAAATCATAAATCATGAATTTCTACGGTTTAGAATTGCAAATAGATTCTCCAAAAATTATCGATTTTGTTCGTCTATATGTAAAGTTTATTGCACCAACCAAAAAAACTTCTAATTTGTCTTCCGGTCGTTTGACCTCTGGGTGGGCCCAAATTTGTTTAAACCAAAAGACTGACTATAAGAGCATCCATAATAAGGATACTAACAATACCACCAAAACTCCCCCCCCACATCATCAAAAAACAAAAACCCTATGTCAACATCGCGGGCAAACTGAAATAGGGACTAGAAACTGACGAAGACTAGACTAGACACCACAATAAACAAAATAATAAATTCATATTATAAATTACAACCCAAAACCAATTAAATTTACGAATAAAGTAAAAAATGTCCATTTTTTTTTAAGTTTAAAAAAAAGGCACCCCACGGATCGGGGGAAATTAGCGACGGCCAAAAAAAATCTCGCCGTCACAAGGAGGAGCGAGGCTAACGATCCAATGGGACCCGTCCTAGCCTCCATTGGATGTCAAAGAAGACCCAATTCGCCTTGGGGAATTTAAAAATTTTATCCACTGGGGCACAAAAATTTGTGAGTTAAGTTCCGGTCTCATATCTAGTCTCATTTTATAAGTTATTTTTCGGGTTAGGTATTTATGGGGGACTTCCCCTTTTTTAATTTTTTCTAATTAAATAGCTTTAAAATTTTAAATTTAAGTCCAAATAATATTATTATCAATTTTATAAAATAATATGACTATCCCCAATCCAAATTAGAGTTATCCGAGCTTTTCTTTAATTTATTATTTATCTGTTTTAGATATAAAAAAATCAATTAAAAAGTAAATTTTATTTACTTCAATTAATTAATATCTTTTAAAAAGGGCTATTCAAAATTTATTTAATATTCTAATAAAATTTTAAATTTGTGCCCTAATAAAATCTTTTTTAATACCTCTTAAGGATACTATCAAACCATTCTACCAAAAACACAATTCATTGCAACAATAATATTAGTAGCGAAAAACATTGATCACCAATACTCAACACATCGGATTCTTGGATTACGAAAATTCCGCACATTTTGATAAATCAAAGTAGAAATAAGCAATATTGTATGATCAATGTTATGTCAATAATGATTAAGAAGTAACAATCACGAGACCTCATCTTTCTAAAATATTTTTGTGATTTTAAAGAATTTTATGAATAAATTGACAGAGAACGAAGGACTGATAATGGTGGGAAAGCTTAAATATTTGCATAAATAATCTCCTATAACAAGAATCAGCAAATTTTGCTTTTGCATTTCGATATTTTTAATGTTCTTCCACGCAGCTATAGCGAGTTTGGGCACATGATTTCAAGAGGCTTCCCACAAAGAGAAATGCCGAGAAATTATTCCTTCAATTTTTCCACAAGGCGGTAATAGCTAAAGTGATTATTCTAAAAAATGAAATTGAAATCGAAACCACACATTCAAACCAGAAAATTGACAGAATCGGAAAATAGCACATTGAAACCCACATTCAAACCAGAAAATTAACCACACATTGAAAAATTGCACATTCAATCGAAATTGACCAAAACTCGATTGTTTGAAACGGGAAAACCCAAAATTGGATTATGGCAGAAATCGCGACGAGAGAATGGGAAAAGTTTGTGGGAAAAACTAGAAAATGGGAAAAGTTTATAACTTTTAGGGTTAATGAATTTCCGGCGTTTTCACGCTCGCCATATGCACAAGATTTCGACCGGAAAACTTGGGAGTCGGTCAAATGGGAAATTCCAACAACCTAGTAAAGTTCATGAAATTATACGCCAAAATTTTAGTTCATAGGAAAAACCGAAAAATCGAAAAAGTTTATGACTTTTAGGGCAATTTGCCCAATAAAATATCATGTACTACAGAATAACATATTCATATCCAAAGTATGAGGGACACTGTATGTGTTTGCCTTGATGTTTCCAAACAAATACTTAGCCTGAAATTTATAGTATATCAATTCATGACCAGCCAACGTGAAATAATGAAAAACAAAAACAAATTGTGTATTCCAAGTAGAGAAAAAATTCAGTAATTCTACAACAAACTTGAAAGGAGAGTGCCTAAGCTACAGATTAGACCAAAATAAATAAAAAAGTGAGCAAAGTAAAAAAAGAAGATAGTAATTCTACCAACACTTAAATTGTACAGTGCTACTGAGATTGTGTTACCTCACTCACTTTGAGTGAAGTTTCGACCACCAAAGGGCTCATTTCTGACTTCTTTTTCTGCTTTAGAATCACCTGCCTCGGCATCACTTCTATAAGAAAGTTACCCCCATTCCATACAGTTGCTGATGCCTTGAGCAATTGGAACGTCAAGTGTAATTCATACGATAGGAATATCGGGACAGTAAGCGCTGTTGTGGCCACAGTGAACACCGCCTGAAGCAAAATGTACATAAACATCCGG
>NW_025951728.1:0-3251 GCF_023119035.1 Salvia hispanica
CTTGCTGACTAGGTTATTGATCTAAGATGGGCTCAAAGAAGAAAGCACTAAATAAAAAGTCTTGGGCTCATAATTAGTGGGTTTTAAATTGGCTAGAAAATAATAATTGTTTAGCCCAAATTTGTAAAATCCTTCTCTCGACAAAGAAACAAAGCGAAAAATTTTCAGGTGCACAACGACGTCATTTCAAGAACAAATAAAAAGGTAGAAAAGTCGGAGTATTACATTGAGTTCATCCCCATCGAGATTCATACACATTGAAAGCCAGATTAACAAGAACAACCGAGGCCCACATAGCCATCATATCTAACGGGATTATTCACATTGGTTCTCCTAGATCTATCTCTAGCAAGCACATAATTTTGCAAGTCGAGGCACATCAATGGCATTCGAATACAGCGGGGCATTAATCACATTACGAACGGGAGCGGGGAAACATTTCTAATGGAGTAGCATGCTCATTAACACCATAACATTCACATTTTGGGGAGAAACTCATCAATCACATTTAGGTTCCCTCATTGGGTGTGTCATCGAGTGTAGACGGTAATTGTTCCGAAGGTTGCTCCACCTCACTTGGAGTATCACTAGGATGCTTACCACCGTGAGAGATTGTGGACTCCACCTCCATAAGAGGCTCATTGTCACGTGCTGAGTTGGGTTATCGGGTAATTTCAAGCAAGGGAACTCAAGCTCATTAAACACGACATCCTGCTAATTACTACTTTAAACCGGGTTGATCTCTTAACCGGATCCTATAACCTTTAACACCCTCGGATACCTAGAAAAACACCCTTTGGATCTAGGTTCAAGTTTGTCAGGTTTGTATGCACAAAAGTAGAACACTGAACACTCTAAGATAGAGATATTAAAAGTTTTTCCGAAAAAACATATTCGACATTCGCCCCAAAAGAGGAACGAGAGGGAGACCTTTTAATCGGATAGGTAGTCAACAAACATTCACCCCAATTTCTTGGATAAACCACATTTAGCAAGCATGTATATCACTTTTCCAAGCAAAGTTACGTATTCTTTCAGCAATTCCATTCTTGGGGTACTCCCCAAAAGGCCTCGTACTAATGAAGTTGGAGTAGTCATTATATATGCTTGCATCTCTTGATCATTCTCCCATGTGGAATATGGCTCTTTCAGTAGGAAATGAAAAAGGTAGAGGAAATTTGAGAGAATAAAGTAAGAGAGATTAAAGTAAATGAGAAGAAATATGTTCTTTTACTTAAAAGGAAATGACTCTCTTGTTATTGAACGTGCCAAAATTGCAAAATGACTCTCTTAAAGATGGTAATCGAGAGAGGCGTTGTATGAAGGATGAACCATGGTGGCTAACACTTTGTAGAGGATAGGAATTTGATTTGTATTTTCTGTTATATTGGTGAAGCCCCATTTTATGGGGGTGTTACAACATGGGAAATCCCTCTAATTCTAGATACTACCAAATACATTAATTGCTTATTCTAGATACTACCATATTCTTTATTGTAATACAGATTACCAATGTGTTGGTAATTGCTACTAGCCGTTGAAGGCTCTTCTTGACACTTGCCCTCAAGTTGAGCAAGGGTATTTCCAATGTTCAACTTGGCCAATATTTTTGAAGTTCCTTGGACTCACGCTTTGGTTAGGATATCTGCAATTGTTCCTCATATCGAATAAATGGAAACTCGATAATTCCTCCTTAATTTCTCTTTAATGAAATGGCGATCGACGTCAACATGTTTGGTTCGTAAATGGCAAAATAAGACTCTTATTGTTGGCGGAGGAAGTAATACCTTAGTGTGCATGTTTTATGAATAGGCACTATTCCAAAAAAATTGAAACCTGAAACACCTCGTGCAGTTTTGGCTTCACGACAATAATTTAAATGGTATCATACTCTCTATCTCTCTCTCATATGTCAATATGTCATTCTTGATCCCTGTTCAAAATCAATTTTCAGGTCCAATACCTTCCACCAATGGAATATGTCAGAGCTGGATTATTAAGTACTCCTCATAACAAACTAATTGGAGAGATTCCATCATCCATTTGTGACTTGAGATTACTGACACTCCTCCATTTAGCAGCAAATCATTTGGAAGGACAAATTCCAAAGTGCTTGGGAAACTTCAATAGTTCATTGTTGGCTCTTAATTTGGGTGGAAACCAAATCAAAGCCCTTCAATCCACATTTGCAAAGGTTGCAGTCTTCAGGCCCTTATTCTGTATGGCAATAAGTTGGAAGGAATAACACTTTCCCCTAATCAACTGCCAAAGCCTGGAAAGCATTGATTTTGGTGATAATGAAATACGAGGTGCATTTCCTTTCTAGATGGAAACACTCTCTCAACTTCGCGTCCTCATCTTGAGGTCTAACAAGTTGAATGGTACTATGTTGGAGGCTTCAAATACCGAGCATCCTTTTCCAAAGTTGCAAGTCTTGGATATATCAAGAAATGCATTTGTTGGCTCTTTACCATATAGATATTTCAAGATTTTGAAGGTATGATAGATGCCAAGGATAATCGACACGCGTTGAGAAGGATATTCTCCAAACATATTTAGACTTAGGTGTCACTTTGAAAGGTTTGGATCAGGAATTGAAAAGATTGTTGGATACGTTTACAATGATTGACTTATCTTCAAATAATTTTTGGAATATTCCAGTTTCCATCGGCAATCTTAATTCTCTTAGATACTTGAATTTGTCAAGTAATACTCTCACGGAGAGTTTCCCTGTGTCTCTTGGGAATATAAGTATTCTTGAGTCATTGGATTTGTCATGGAACAGATTGAGTGGAAAAATTCCAAGTGATCTGCGGGGTTGACATTTCTTTCGAAATTTTCTACTTTTCAAAAATGAGTCATACTGATGGTAAACCAATGCTTCCTCCAGAAGATGATGATGAAGACTCAGGATTTATAGATGGATTTGGTTGGCAAGTGTGGTGATGGGGTATGGATGTGGATTTGTAGTTGGAATTGGAGTTGGTTACATGATTATAAGAAGCGGAAGGCCAAGATGGTTAGTGGAATTTTTCTTTGGCGTTGGATATAGTAATAGTAAGATGAAGAGAAGAAATAGAGCAAAAGCAACGAGAAGAAGGTGATTCAAGAAACATTGGGCTTTACATGTGTTTCATTTGGAACACTAGCATGTTGTGTGTATGATGTTTTGCAAATAATTCATCTTAAGCTATGCAATGTTGAATTTCTAAGTTAGGCTACTTTTGTTCATAAAATTGTAGAAGCAACCC
>NW_025951729.1:0-6615 GCF_023119035.1 Salvia hispanica
GATGATCTGTTGAAACTCTAAGTGTCGTTGTGTCTCCATACATAGCTACACTTCTCTCTTGATCGCTTCCGCTATATTATGAGAACTTGTGATCTTTGGCTGGGTATAAACTCTTTTAGTACGTGGGAATATTTTTTGAACATGAAACAGATGAGTCTATTTTGGAACCTTTGCTATTTTGGAGCATTTATTGTGATAGCCTTTTTGGATTTCATTGCTAAGGCATTATTTCTCTCCTATTTAATTGTTCATTAAATGCTTTGGTAAAATCCCTTTTAAAATGGAATCCTAGCCTATGATCTTTGATGCATTTAAGTCCGCTTAGTTAACGATCGCCGCATTTATTATACCCTAGATGGGCGGGTCGTTACAGTCTATAAAACTGCAAGTCGATTCATACACGTTCTCATTAGTCACAAGTCACTACCATTTGGATCATAGGCTCTCTCTCAATTAAAACACCATATATTACAAATGAAAAACTCATCCCAAGAGATGATGAGTATATTAGACGGAATTATAGCTCATTTATTTTATAAACCCCACACAAATTGCTTTATACAACCAATGTGAAAATCATCAAATCAGTACGTGAAGGTACCACTATCAATTTACAAACTGATCAATGACTTTAGCTAGGGTTGTGTATCCATCATGCTTGCTACCTTAATGCAGTTGAAGCCTGTTGAAGCAACCAATATTATACACATGCTTGATAGTATATACTACTTTCGTCTCGCGATAAGTGATAGTACATTTATTTTGGGCATGCACATTAAGAAAATGGTATTTGATGAGTTAATTAGATAAATGAAGAGAAAAGAAAGTAAAATTACCCCAAGTTGACTACATCTGGTTTGTTCCTTTTCTGAAGCTCTGCATTCTCTTGACTTACAATGTGTATCTTCTTGTGTAGTTCTAAATTTTCTTGTTGAGTGAGGTTCGCCTGAGACAGGAGTGATAAGTTTATTCAAGAACATTACACAGTTGGAGATATGTGGACTTCTCACAAGGATATATACCTTCAAGTGTAGCTCTTTGATCTCCTCCCTCATCGTTTGTTCCTACCAGAGAGGATAATTAGGGATACAATCTCATTCATTGAAGTGTACAACTTATATGTATAAAGAGACTAATCATACGGATATTTAAGTTGATATCGTTTTATTTTATATTTTCAATATAAATATCTGACTAGTTTTTACCTTCCTCGTTCGCACTCCTTTTAGACTCTTCTCGAGTTGATTTTCAAGATTTTGGAGGTCCTCAACGCTCAATCCTGAAAGCTCTTTTCCTAAAAGCTGCCTGTACATACTCACCGGGAAAATGCATGTGGTATGCTTTTAGACATACTTGGTATGATAGAATGAAATAAAGGTAGAATAATAGGAAATGATTGACAAACTCAAAATAATTCATCTACTTAGTATGCATAAGAAATACAAATGGAAACAATAACAAAATGGAAATTTGTTCGCAATTATTTTAGTCCTAGATCAATTTTTTTGGTAAAATGGTACTATTTGATATAACAGCTCGGAAATCATACATGCACATTACTGCCATTGAGTTAAACAATGTTTTTTATTCATACATAAAACGATGTTGTTTGATTGAAATATCAACAATATATTACAGACATGAGATGAGTCCACATTCTTTTGCCGTGGGATAATTGCAAATAAATCCAAAATTTATGTTTTTTAGAATGGTTTATAAAGTTGTTGGACATATCATAATTGGACCAAACATTTTGATTTTTCCGGCAATTTGTCCTTGATTTTAGTGCACATACACTTCACTCTATTGCTACTACATATGGAAATTTGGACATACCTGCGGCATTGTTGCAAGTACTGCAGTTGTTTCCTCAAGCTTGATGCTTCCCTCTGCCAAAACTGCAACAAAGACAAAATGGAATGGCCATATTTCTGCCGACACTAAGGCTATGTTGAACCCAAAAATCTTGAAAGGTCTTAAAATGGATCACTTATTACCTACACATATACTACGTATGCAACTAATTATAGCAACTAATTTCAACTAAGCCATATACTCCCTTCATCTCTATTTAATCATTTTTTTACTTTATTCTCTCCTTATTAACTCACAAAACAACATTACATAAATTCATTTCTAACGGGACGGAGGGACTACATACTATGTCCTTCTACGAAAATTAGTCTTAACAGTGAATGACACAATTTTTAATGCAAAAATGGTAAAGTAAGAAAGAGATAGAAAAAATAAGTGGTTAAAATATTGTAAGTAGAAAATGACACTCATGAGAAATCTAACATAAATAGATCAAGAGTAATTTTGATGAATGCACAAAAATGGAAAAATAAGACTACTTTTTTGAGGCAGTACAATTTAGTTTGATGAAAACTCACTACTGATATATCCTTTAACTAGCCCCATATTGTAATGGAAGGAATGGAACATCAATTGTGTCACAAAACCTAGTTTGATCAGCTGGAAGATTAGGTAAGTTATAAAAACCTTTTTATATAAAGCTAAAACCCTAAACTCCAAATACTAGTAGTACTTTCTAGCAAAAGGGCTTGTCATATGACTCATATCATATATTGATATAGATTCATTAATCCCATTTTTCCTTTTTAGTTTTAGGGCATATAACATATAGTACTCCCTCCGTCCCATGTTACTTGCACTATTGCTTTTCGGCTCGTCACAAACTCCTTACATTATTTGTAGTTTAAGTTAGAACTGATCCATTTAATTAATACTCCCTCCGTCCCATTAAAAATGAAACGTTTTCCTTTTTTGTTTGTCCCATTAAAAATGAAACGTTTCCTAAAATGGAAATAACTCTATCTCTACTTTTTCATCTCTCTTACTTTACTCTCTCTTCTTTAACTCACAAAACAACATTGCATAAAATCCCGTGCCGATTTCCAAATGTTTCATTTTAAGTGGGACGGAGGGAGTATGTTAAATTAAGTTAAGAGGTCCTTTATTAAGTGATGTCTCATTACAGTTAATATTCTAATCTAATTAGACTAAAAAATCAATCCCAAATTTACGGCCTAAAATGAAAAGTGCGAGTAACATGGGACGGAGGGAGTATTACTTAAAATTGTGATGATATCAACTCTACTCAATCATGACCTAAAATATTCACAAATATATTGCTTTTCTTGAAGATGCAATTCACATATTATTTCCATTGTTCATTTACAAATTTTATTAATGCTGAGAATTAAGTGGGAGTAGAATAAGTGTACCTTGATCTCAGCAGTAGGATTGATGAGATGATAATTGTCCTCTGTCAGCTTCGCGTATCTTTCTATCACCGATCTCATACTGCTAAACATTATCTGTAACAGCCCGCCCTCCTAGGGTATAATAAATGCGGCGACTGCTACCGAACGGACTCGGAGAAATGAACAAGGGCTAGGGTTTCATTTAAAGAATGTTGACCAAAAGATTGGAAAGAAACTATCATAGTGTTTAAAGCAATAACTTAACCTTGAAACTCGAATAAGAAAAAGGAAGGTGTAATAAATGACGTTCAACAATGTCAAGAGTATGGCATAGTTTTCCAAGATAGAAACCACAAGATAGTCTAAAGCCTCTAACTCGAAAGGAGAGTGCGAAATATTCGAAATAAACATAAGTGTATCAAAACTCAGCGGAAAACGACCAAGAGAAAGAATAGCTATGTATGAAGACACAACTACGCTTGAAGTTTCAAACATCCATCTTAATTAATTATCATGCTCAACACCCGCCACCGCTCGTCATCATTCAACCTGCACATAAGGAAAACACATGCGGGGCTGAGTATTTTGAAATACTCAGTGAGCTCGTTGCCAAAACATTTTATAAGTTATGCCACCCTTACCAAGTGAACTCGAGTTTTACAATTTATCAAATAAAATATCATCGAGTATCACAAAATATTTTCATAGATTGGCCAATCAAATATCTCCCATTTTCTCATCAAATTCCACAATCACAATCACATCCAAGGTGCGACGAAAGTGTGGCCACACTTTTCGCTCACGAGACCGGCCGGCTAGCAAGGACGGCTCACGATCCCCTCGTGTACACAGCCTGGTAGGGTTTGCGGCCCGTACTCAGACCCGAATTCGTATAACATATCCAAAACCTTGGCCCAATGGAGCGAACTCACAAACTAGGCTTCAGGCACAATATCACAATAAAACAAATATAGGCATGGCATAACAGTTAAACCACCCTTATAGCACCAATCAATATTTTGCAAGAAATAAAGGAGTTTAAGAATAAAGCCCACCTCGACTGCTTAGTTTTCAAGTAGTTTCGCTTTTCCGTTATCCGGCTTCGCAACCAAAGTTTCACCTTTTAATCACGTAGGCACATATCACAAATTAGGTTCAATACTACTCTTACTCATGCATGTCTCATTACTTTTCCCTCTTCCCAACGATTTATCTTATCATTACTAATTAATCAAGATCATGTTTATCACACAAGATTATTTAACCATCAAACACACACCATACAAACACTACACACACACGTCGCATACACACACACACACACACGCCACACACACATACACGACACACACACATACATGTTCCCACACCCCTTTTTATCCTCTTTCACTCAACCAAGATGCATGAGGGTTCAAGAAGACCGATTAATCGGTTAGAAGAAGAAAAAGAAGAAGAATAAGAATAACTCTTAGACAAAATACCTTTTAGAGAAAAAACGATCGGTAGAAAACAAGTATTAGCCTTGATTCTTCAAAGTTCTTGGATTAAACTTCAATTCTTCTTCAAAAGATAGCAAAATATTGGAGAGTAGAAGAAGAAAATTTGAGAGTGTATGGGGGAGGGTTTCGAAATTTATGGGGGCTAGGGTTGGGGTTTTGGTTCTTATTTATAGAGCTCAACAAGATCTTTAGGTAATTAGAATAGAATATTTGGTAAGATTTTATTCTACACCATAAATAAAATAATATTGTGAAGTAGGGAAGAAGAAATAACAAAAATAAGATAAGGCAAGGATCCATGATTTTTTTTCGAAAATTAGGCCTTCCAAATAGCCAAGATTTTGTTTTGGTATTTTTCCGGAGTAGAATAAAATATCACGGAGTAAAAATGAAATAAAAATTCTCCCCCATTGGCCTAGAAATAGGCGTGTGATTTGGTGCCTAAATAAGGCATGGAATTTTTTGAATGTTGACTAAAATAAGGTATGGCAAGGATCTCTTGAAGTATGGAAAGATTTGGTAGAATATTTAAATTCTAGGTATGGAAAGAATCAAACAATGGATTAACTAAAAACAAAATAATTCTTTCCTTCCTATAACAAGTGATTTTCGAAAATCACTAGAAAAACAAAGGGCTCGATTTTTCTCCCAAAATGAATAAGGAATAATTGAGCTTTGGATTTAATTTGGATAAAAATCCCAACAATTAAATTAAATCCGGAAAAATAGAATTTCTCTTCCAAAAGGCTAGGGGTCGAAAATTACAAAACAACAATTTAGGTGACAAGTATTTATGGGAATTTCCTCTAATATTCTCACTCACCCTTAAACAAATAATTCACCTTATAAATTAATTAATCACATAAATCTCATAATTCAATAAATCACATGCCACATCATAAAATCAATAAGTTTGACTTTTCAAACTTCCAACGAGAACCCTAGACTCGACTCGGCCATAGCATCTCATGCAATAAATGCATTCACGACTCCACGTCATCAATAATAAATTTTTGGGCTCTAAAATTAGGGTTCGGAAATTCGGGATGTTACATTATCACATCATAGTCCGTGTTCCAAACTTTTTAGCATTTTTCGAAAAGGTTCATTTCTTACATTTTCACTTGAAAAAAATCATCTAACTACGAAAAAAGTTTGATTGACACCGTGCCTTTGGCATAAACAGAAGCACCAGAAGAAGAAGTGGTCGTCAAGCCATAACTATAACCCGAAGACGAATAAGTCGCATCAGATGCATAAATCAAAGACGCAATACTAGATGGCGGCGGCGGAGTACCATAGGTAGGCACCTGCATTTTGGACGGTAGCGGCAGCGGCACCCCTTCAAACCCTAGAACCCGCACCACCTCTGCGCACCACAACCCCACCACCATCAACCTCTCCATCTCACTCTCAATATACCCTCCACATCCCTCCAAACTCCCATCCGCCGCCTCCAACACCCACCCCGTCCCGTACAGCTCCCAAACCCACTCCACCGTCCTCACCTGCCCCGATATGGGTCGTCTCCCTGTCGAAATCTCCAGGGCCACTATCCCAAAACTGTACACATCCGACTCCTTGCTCGCCCTTCCCGTCATGAAGCACTCGGGCGCCATGTAGCCCATCGTGCCGGCTAGCATCGTCGTCTCCAACCCCTTGTCGTGGTCAATGAGCCTGGCCAGCCCGAAGTCGCCTAGCTTAGCATTAAAGGCCGAGTCGAGCATGACGTTGCTCGACTTGATGTCTCGGTGGACCACGCACTGCTCCCACTCCTCGTGCAGGTACAGTAGCGCCGCCGCTAGCCCCCGCGTGATCTTGAACCGCGTCTCCCAGTTCAAAGGGGGATTTTTTTTGTTGAAGAGGTGAGAGTCTAAGCTGCCGTTTGG
>NW_025951730.1:0-18897 GCF_023119035.1 Salvia hispanica
GCGAGATGAAAGTAATATATACATAGCATTATGAGAGTATTGGTTGCTTCAACAGGCTTCAACTGCATTAGGGTTGGTGGCAGCCCTCTAAATGTGTTTGGCAAGAACCAGGTTGAACAGACTGGTGGAAGAACTATAAGGTGGCATGATGGATTCACAACCCTAGCTAAAGTCATTGGTTGATGCTTGTAAATTGAAACCTTCAAGAACTTAGTTGGTGATTTTCAAATTGGTTGTATAAAGCAATTTGTGTGGGGTTTATAAATTTAATGAGCTATAATTTCCTCTAATATACTCATCATCTCTTGGGATGAGTTTTCATTTGTGATATATGGTGTTTTCATCTATAAGAAAAAAGATGAAAATTAGAATAAAAACTACTCCAAGTATTGTTGTGTTATTAGGACTCTAGGATATATTGCATTCTGCTTTTAATCTGCTTGAAGTGCGCTTGTCTTCGTCATGAATTTATGGTATTATCTGGCGGTGTACAGTTGGAAATGGCATTTAGTATTCAATCATGATGTGGAAACAGCATTTAAGCAGTATGCATTGTTGTTGTTACTCAGCACATGTGTGTTGAAGTGAGATGATAATTGTGATTGAGCTTATGTTTCACGTTTTTCGATTTAGACGGAAATGAAATCAGAAATTCCTACTTCCTATTTTCGATCAATTTAGGTAATATAGTAGTACTAAATCTCGTGTGTGCATCACCTATAGTTGGTGATAATCACAATCAGAGAATGTATGGTGGTGTTGTGGGGAATTTATTTTTGATGTTTATACTGCATTCTGCTTTTACATGCTTGAAGTTTAGTGGATATACTTGCATTTCACCAGAATGTTGTATCAGAGATACAAGTAGGTGTGACTCAGGACCTGATCCACTCTTTTTTGGTGATGAGTTGCCACAGGCGTACTAACATTTGTGTAACCTTGCCACTGTATATATCTTCCGTTATAGTCTTCTTTCGTTGTAATGCTTATTTAGCGTTGATGACTTGTGCATAGAAGGAATGAAGACGTGCTACTTTTTAGACTTTTTGGGTCCGAAAGGTTTTCCTTTGCGAACATCATCCACGTGAGTCATATATAGTTGCACATGTTACTGAATGTCTTTTAACGTCTAACTGGGAGTTCTGGACATGAAGTTGGCACTGGTTTAACTCAACATCTTTTGTTATTAGGGTCATTGGTTTTGATCACCGGAAATCAGTGCTTTCCCAAATTTCTTCAAGGGAAAATTCTGATCCGAATATTTCAATTCATGTAAATATTGTTGGAAATAGAAAGCAGAGTACAGCAAGAAGAAAGAAATAAACGCAGCCTTTGTGTATTAGAAGAATGACTCAAAAGGACTTATTTATTCCATTAACGCGAGGTGCTATTTATAAGCCCTCTAAAAACACAACGTTCAAAATATCTTAACTAAAAATAGCTAACAATCAGGAACACTATCTAAACAATACTAGCTAAGAAATAGGAATGCTGAAAGCTAACAAAGACTAAGTCACGATAAGCTTGAGCTGTCAATTATGAGTCAACAATCTTCATTCAACACTCCCCCTTGATTCATAATTGCACACTCCGAGCATATTTCTGAACTTGACGTGCTTCTCCGAAGACAACGATTTGGTGAAAATATCAGCCAAGTTCTCAAGGCTGCTGCAAAACTTCAAAGAGATGACCCCTTCATTAATCAAATCTCTTATGAAGTGAAACTTAATATCGATGTGCTTCGTTCTCCCGTGCATAACTTGATTCTTTGCAATCGCAACAGTTGATCGATTATCACAGAAAATTCCAGTAGCCTGCTTCTGCTCCTGCTCGAAATCAGCCAATACTCTTCTCAACCACAGTCCTTGACAAGCTGAAGAAGTGGCAGCCACATACTCTGCCTCTGCAGTCGAAAGCGCTGTTACTCCTTGCTTCTTTGAGCTCCATGTTACAGCTCCTGACCCGAGATTGAACACGAAGCCTGAAGTACTTCGCCTATCATCCACCGAACACGTAGGTGGACATAATTGGTTTGTTAGGCTCTGAAAATTATGTGATGCGCTACTCACTTTCTCGTACTGAAATGTGTCTGGTTTGAATGCAGAGATCATGTTGCTGCAAAGTAAATTCGAGCAGGATAAAAAGCGGATACAACAGATGCGAGATGCGAGGAAATTCCGCCCCTATTAACTGCTTACCCCTCGAGTTTCAGAGATTATGCTTGGATTTTAATTTTTCGCTCGTCATTGTAGATTCAAGGTTGAGTTAGTTCGCTGAATGGAGTTAGAGATTTATAGGTTCACTCTGGAAAGCATTGCTGTAGCTGCTTTCCCTTTACCAATTGGCTCTGAAGATATACTGATTTTATCTGCGCAGGAACATACACTTTAAATTTTAAAACATATTTATTCCGATTCAAACAGACAAAAGCATGGGAGCAATGTATCATGCAACTAAAATTATACTACTCCATATGGAAATGTTCATCTATTACTCCATCCGTCCGTTCATAAAAACTAGTCTCATTTGAAATATTAGGAGCACTGTATCATGCACCTAAAATAGATGTTTGTAATTTGAAATACGTGTAATTAATTTACACTAAAGAAGCTCTGTTATTTGCCTGTGTTTTTAAGATCATTATTGCACTGAATATGAGATAATCATTTGTCGTTATAAACATTTGGTCAGGCTCATAGAAAGGGGTCATTGAAAGAGTTATTTCTTGTTGTTAAAGATGAAGAGAGATTGAAGTAGAATATGATATTGAAAGTGCTTACTTAGCAACCAACTTTGAGGGAAATAGAGAAAACGACATGGTGAAGATCTTCCTTATTTTATTTATTTACAACCAAGTTTTAAGTTCGTCTAAAATTTCGGACTTCAGTCAAAGTTCGTGATATTGACAATACAAACACTACATGCACACGCGCACTACATACACATACAACTTTGCCTCTCAAGTTTGAGCATAATGTGCCTTTCGGGTGTCGAATATGATTATCAAAACCGAAACATATTTAACAATAATGTATATAACAAGTGTAAGATAACATACTTTCATGTAAGGAGGAAGTTTGTCAATTGATTCAATATCCCATCTGACCAAAATTTACACAAAATTAACATATACTATAATTATTAAAATTGTATAATTATTATAGTACTAACCTTCTAATAGCATCTGTGAATAGTTGGAGCTCTTCAAGAGTGCCATAAACATCATAGATATCATCTATAGCTGTAATAAGAGCATTTATTTTGGCAAGCATTATCCTCTCGAATCCATGTTCGCGACGTTCGACCATTCCATTCGCCCAATAGTAGCATTCCACTATTCTATCTCTTATAAAGGGAAGCTCTTGAGCAAGCCCAGTCCTCTCCCACCACCTATCATGACAATAAGTATTAGTGTTTCAATCAAGAAAATGAATTAATTATCAGCATATTCTTTCACCTAGAGGTCTCTTTGAGTTCTTCTAAAAATTGTGCTTGAACAATGTTTATGTCCAATTTGGCTAGCTCTAGCACAACTGGATTCATGTCTTGTCTCTTCTTGTAAGCATCGATGAAGCCTTTCGCATATGGCATTTGAACCCTCCAATGAGAAGGGAACTCAAATGCAGCTTCAACTGATGATAAGAGATGAATATCATCAATTTCATGATCAACTACTCTTTGATGGAGAGATTTAGCAGCAAATTCTCTAGCAATTTCTAGCGTTTCTTCGCCATGTGTTGCTAGAAACGAAGCTTCGTAGAGTTGTAGCAATCCTTTGGTATCGAAATCAGTAGCCTTGTCATTCTTGAAACAATCAAACACATCTGCATTCATTTTTCATTTGATTAGTTTCACCATCAATTATATAAATATTTATTAAGTACTACTAGAATTACTAATTAGGTATAGAGACCTTGAGAGATGGTGAAGCCATATTGTCTGAGGAGTCTGAATCTAAGAGATGTTGAGTACAAATCCCTTTCATCTAACTCATTCTTCTCCAAATATTTGGTGTTTAATATTTGATCGATTTCGTTTCTAAAATGACAAGATATACCGAGCCTTCTTAGATCATCGATCAGCTCCAAACGTTGTCCCTGCAGCAACAATCTCTTCACCTTCTCAATCAGAGTCGCCGCCTTTTCAAGTTGCTTCTCTTCCTACAGGCATTTGTAATGTAATATAAGATGCTATAGAATTCGAAATCATGAGAATCCATCGTATATTTAGTTACCTTATACTCAAATTCGAACGATTGAATAGAGTCGTAATCCCAAAGAGTAGGCTGGTAGCCTCCAGTTCGTCGTTCAGTTTCGATCTCATTACCCACTTGCAATGAGCAACGGGCATGCTGACCGTCTCGGGAAGTGGCTGAGGTTGCAGCAGTGAAACAACGTCGTTTTGAAGATACCTTAGAAATAAAACTAGTGTCCCTAGGAATCGCAAATTGCACAATAATACTTGACATCTTGTGCTCAATATAATTGATTTCTTCTTAACTTTGTTAATTTGATTTATTTCGTGTAATGTTGCATGTATATTTATGTCTCAACTCTCAAGTTGTATGTTAGTACTATTTGTGCCCTCTTATTTAGGGAACTAGTTATTGTGTGGTCACTTCTGAATACGCCATATTCACAAACACTATCTAATTTGTGCTCAATTTCAACTTCACCCCATTATTAATTTCATACTATTCAAACACTATTAAAAATATCATGCTTAATTTCAACTTACACTTAAGTGTATGTTAGATATATTAATTGTATATTTTGAACGCCGGCATAGAAAATTCATGCGATTATTAATAATATAATTATGTTTGGGTTTGGTTGTATATATAAATAGTTCTCTTACTTCTCTACTTAGAAGGTGCATGTTACTCAGTGGCAGAGCCAGACTCTTAACGATGAGGACCCAAACAACTATCCCTCCGTCCACAAAAAATAGTCTCATTTATAGACGACACAAGTTTTAATGATAAAGTGGTAACATAAGAGAGAGAATGTATAAAAATGTGGATAAAGTAAGAGAGATAAAAAGAAAAAGAGGTAAAGTATAAGAGGAAAATTTTCTATTTTTATAAATGGAACTATGTTTTGTGGACATTACAAAATAGCAAAATGAGACTTTTTTCGTGAATGGAGGAAGTATTAAAATTTATTTAGTATGTTCAGTGTTCGGAACAACTCGAACATAAGCTATAGAAAAAGTTGTGCGTGAGAAATAGATAATAAGAAAAATATGAATATATTTTTTAGGACATTGCATTGATATTAATTTTACTAATATTATACTATAATTGATATTATATATTTATGTGTATTGAAATATTTTTATTCTTAAATTATAAATATCATTCTTTATGAATACAAATTGAAATCGTTTATGCAAAATTACTAGAGAGAAAACCAATAAAAATAGTAATGTGAGAAAATCAATAAATAGTCTAAATGGATATGATAAAAATCAGGGAGTAATTATTATCTACTAATACCAGAAAATCTGGAAAAAAACATATAAGAACGGGTAAGATATCAGTTAAGTGAATGAATGAATGATAAAATCTCGCGGATGAATGGCCCGTATTCACATCAGCTGCGCTAACTACTGATGTGATAAATGTCGCATACATATATAATATATACTAAATGTTCAAATGGCTGGGGCCCCCCTGGCCCCACCGTGGCTCCGCCACTGATGTTACTATTTTTGCCCCTGCGCGGGCATGTTAAATTCACGTGACATCACTTTCAAAACACTAACAAATTAGGATTAATTGCTAAAAGTATAAGCATTCTAAGTTCCTTTAGTAGGTGGACATAAGTTAGAGGAACAAGGGGCTAAGAGCATCCACATCCGTGCTGTTGCTCAAGAGCACGGATGTGGGCTCGAACCTACAGTAAGGACTTGATGGACACAGTAAAGGGCAGGGGAGGGCTTAAGCACATGCCAGAAAAAATTTCTTTCTTCTTTCTACTTCAAATTTTTTTCAAAATTTCTAAAGCAAGCTTCAGCCAAGATAGTGCCCTTAAAAGACTAAATCAACAAAAAATTAATGGTAGAAAGGGGCTGAAGACCTGAAGTGAATCAAGAGATGAAAATTTTACAGAAGAAAATAATGAGAAATGCCGCTCAACGTCCGAAATACATGAAAGAAGAAGCTGACAATTAATATAGAATTATGAGTAAAGGTCAAAATTGGTACTGAACAGAACATATGGCCCTAAACTTTATCTTTTGGATTTTTTGATCCTGCGCATATGGAAATTTGATCATTTTGGTCTCTGTCAATAATTCCGTAAAAAACTTACGGTCAGCCCGATTTTGACCAAACTAAACTCTTAATTCTAATTTCTAATTCACTAATTAATATCCTAATTATTTTAACAAATATCCATTTAAAATTAAATGGATATTTACATTAACACCAAAATTTACTACTCTTAATTAACTGCCCAAGCTACATGATAGTAATTTCTTAGTATCATTATAACCTTTGAAATCAAATGTGCATAGCATAGCAGTCAGAATTTGGACCAAAATAATTTCTGTTAGATATTTTAGTGTAATTGGATTAACTTGAATGATCGGTTATTGTTATAATGATACATCATTTAAGTATGGAGGTGCGGAGTGCACGCTTATTTGAATTCGTTATAATATTAGGAGCGAAGCTCCTAGATAGATGAACGGGGGTCCGGGGGCAGCGCCCCCGGGTAGCGGGGTCCAAGGGGCAGAGCCCCTGGCTGGGGTCGAGCTGTATCGGACAAAGTTACTGTATCGGAAATTCATCCGAAAATATAATTTCCGAAAGTCGAAGGACTAAATTGCAATTTTGGAAACCTTTGAAATTCGGTTATTTTCGGTTTCATCTCCCAACAGGTGCAATGCTTCATTGCACTGTTTCATCTTCTTCTTCTACTGATCATTTTCTGGTTCAAAATAATCGAAAATACAAACATATGATCTTCTAATACTCTGAATTTTATCCGATCAAACATTTTGGCTGAACCCCGAAATTGATTTGATCTGAAAGTGATAAACACGACTTTCAGATATCCAGTTTTTGTTTCTCTGTTTTATATCTCCCTAACAATTTCATTTTGATGTTTCATACACAGAACTCCAACTATGAATCAAACTGCTAAAACAGATCAGAACTTGCAACTCTGAATTCCAATATGAAAGCAGAGATACAAGAGCATCATGTAAGCTCTGAATAAAATCAGGAACTGAATCGAATATAGAGAACCAAAATCACGTATAAATTGTACTCATATTGAAAAAAAAAATTCTATAATTATGTGGAGTAGTACCTAAACGTATAAGATCTGACTAAACTCAACCCCCAAAATTGATTTTTGAAGAAGAAAATGGAGACACAGAGAGAGATTGAATTGCGCCTATTTCATAAAACTCACTAAGCCTATTTCCATATGTGCAAGACCAAAAAATACAAAAGATAAAGTTTAAGATCAAAAAATAAAATGGTTATATATTGAGGACCAATTTTGACATTTACTCTATAATTATTATATCATACTACTAATTTAATAAGTACAATAGAACAGTTGCTTTACTGAATGTTGTGCCTGTACGTCTATTGACTTTACCAATATAATCTCACTTTTTTAAAAAAATACAGTATTAATTTTATAAGTAGTTAATTCACTAAAAATCCATAATGTGATATAAAAAATAATATTAATTGATTATATAGAAGAAAGCAATTGGGGTCGCCCAAAAAAGGTAAATTTAGTGGCTTGAACTTATTCCCACGTATCAGTAAAATTTATCACGGGCAATTTTAATTTATAAGTTCAGCTTTTTCTTCTTTATATTTACTTTATTATGAAAATTTTAGAATAAAATAATATAAAAAAACTATGCATTTGGTTTGTAACAGTATAAATCCTTATAAAGTTATGTGATTTTTACTAAAAAAATAGTACTAATTAAATTTATGATTGTTTTTCTTGCCTTTAAAAATGTTGGGGTTAAATTTTTTTATGCTGGATTAGAATTTAAGTTGTTCAAGTTAAATATTTTGAAGTTGATACAAATAATATTTACTCTCTTTAAAAAGTACTCCCTCCGTCCCAGAAAGATTGTCCCAGTTTATTTTTTGCACTCATTTTGCAAAAATAATAATAAATAGTTAAAGTAGAGAGAAAGTAAAGTAAAAGAGAGAATAATGTAAAGAATAGTCTTACCTACATTATTCTTTCTCTTATTTTACTCTCTTTCAACTTTACCTATTTATTATTATTTTTGTAAAACGAGTGTAAAAAATGAACTGAGACAATCTTTCTGGAACGGAGGGAGTATAATTCAATACGCGAGAATACGTAGAATTCAATATTCCTCGCTTTAGTGAAAATATATATAAATATAACATCAAGTGCGCTAATCTCTTGATTTGGTATGCGTTGCACTAGTTTAATGTATTTTTATAGTTTTCATATTTGTGATTTTTTGTATGATATACTTCCTTTGTCCTACTTAAAGCAAAAGTTTTTTTTAGACATGAGATTTTATATTAGTATTTTTGAGATTTTAATGAAGAAAGAAAAAAATATAGATGATGAAATGTTTCGAATAAAAAATAATGTGTTACTTTAAGTGAGCGTTCCAAAATAAATGAATCATCTTAAATGGATCATAGTTAATAGTATTATTTTTTCATATATATAATGAAGTCCCTGCTAAGAATTTTTTCTCTGCACGCCACTGCTCGATAAAGGCTTCAACTGCATCCATTTATAGTCAGCAATTGATCACATCTTGAGTGATGATCAATGTATAATGAATTTTAAATGCATAATTAGAAAACAAAACATGTAGTTCATTATAAAGGTGTTTTAGTTCATAGTACAAATTTGAAAATACGGAGTAAGGCTAATCTGGAACACGATGGGCTGGCTCGATAGTGTAACTATTGTCTATTGTTTCGTCTATTTGACACCTAAATCGACACTTCATTGATGACTTTTATAATATAAATAAATAAAAATAACCTTCAATTTTATACTTTTTATATTTGCTAGATTTTTATCAATATAATAAATAAATAAATAAGAATATTCAAATTTGCTAATACAAATATTTTACCTTATATACGTATATTTTAAAATTTCTTGAAATATGTTTATATTTTATTTTATTTGTAATTAATCATGTTATTTAAGTATATACTCAAGTCAAAACTATCATAACTAAATATTCTACATCTTATAAATATGACTAAGTTTCATCAATCTAATAGCAATCCCATTATTTGGTTGGGCTAGCCACAAACCCAAATCTTTAAGGTTTGAGTAGAATAGAGTATTTGTAATCTGATTATAAAATCGATTAGCCAGCATATAATTTGCAACCCGAACAGAATAGACCCAAAAATTAAGTTCAAGTGGAAATTAAATTTAAATAGTGTGACAACAACGTAACTCATTATAGTACTCCGATGAGTTTTTGTAATATGGCGTATGTACTAATTCCCTAGACAAGAGGACATAGTTCCCTAGACAAGGGGGCAAACAGTGTTTGTCAATATGGCGTTGGTACTAGCGACATCTTATTACTACTGTACTAGAATATTAACAAATGTATTGTAAAATATTTACATAATTCATATTGAAAATATTAATTAACTTAAAATAAAATTTAAGAAAATATTCAAATTTCAAATTATATATCTACATATTTAAAAAAAAAAGTAATTAATTTTTTTATTGAGTACTAATTATTTCAAATCAAGCTCAAAATCAAGCCTCCTTATTCGGCCTGTTCCGGTTTTAACTAGACCGGTTGACCGGTTAACCGATTTCAAATTTTCAAAAATCCTAGAACCGGAATCGGGACCGGAATCGATCGGTTATGGTTTGGAACCGGCCGATTAAGAACCGGTCGGTTCTGGTTCGGAACCAGAACTGATGTTTCATTTTAATCCGAATTTATTTATGATTTTAAATAATTCAATACTAATAAAATAATAATCAAACATCTGGATATATAACAAATAATAACTAAAAATTGAATAAATACAAAAAAAATACAAACCAACAGTGCAACAATATTCATATAAGACTAGTTTATGTTGGCAATTCTTTTATAAAAAATGACTTCTAAAATTTAGTATTTTTTTAAAAGGAATTTTAAAATTGAATTCTATCTTGTTGTCATCTTTTTTATATGCATCATATTTTTGAAACCCTAGTTGCCTATCAGTATTTCATTGATGATTAAATTAATTAATAAAAAGCGAGCTGCGAGGAAATTCCGCCCCTATTAATTAATAAAAAGCGAGTTTCAGAGATTATATATGGATTTTAATTTATCGCTTGTTGTAGATTTAAGGTTGAGTTGAGTTCTATGAATAGAGTAGGAGATTTATAGGTTCACTCTGGAAAGCATTGTTGTAGCTGCTTTCCCTTTACCAATTGGTTCTGAAGATCAGAAGATGTACTGATTTTATTTGCGCAGGAACATACAATTGGATTTTAAAGAGAAAGTTTGAATACATATTTATTCCGATTCAAACAGACAAAAGCATGGGAGCAATGTATCATGCACCTAAATTTATATACGGAGTATGAAAATATTTATCTACTATTACTTTGTCTGTCCATAAAATCTAGTCTCATTTTTCAATTTTGGCCGTTCGCCAAAAATAGCCACATGGCTTGGGGCAATTTCGGCTGCACATTACAATGATTTTACTTGAATTGCATAGGTGAGACAAGTGAGAAAAATTGAAATAACGTGATTTAATATCCCATTTTTAAACCATTTGGAATGACAAAATATATTGATTATTTATCCATTTCTTGATTGAAATAATACTTATTCTTTATGATAGGTGGTGGGAGAGTGTTGGGCTGGTCCATTTATACCAAACATTAGGCATATTTATGCATTACGAATCTATTTATAAAAATTCTATAACTATATGCGGTTCAATTCTCCTATTACGACTCGTGAAAGAACTAACAAAGAAAATCCGAGAAAATAAAGATAAAAAAACCTAACTATGACTCAAATAGACATAATTTTGCAAATAAAGCTAGTATCTCTTGAAGATCTTTCCTTATCATGAAAAACTCCAAACACAACAAGTTTAGATTAACTTCTTTGATCTATTGGGTTGGGTTGGGATCGGCCCGTTTTTTTGCACAAAATTGGATTTGCGCTCGAGATATCACCAAATCTGCATGCCCGACAATGGAATTTTCAAGGCGAATGTACAATTCCACTAGTAAACCTTCTTTGCAATCTTAACCAACTTATAAACAAGTTCAAGTATAGTATGATTACCAAAACCGAAAACATACTTAACAATAGTGTATATAACGTTTATATCCATTGACCATGATATAGTACAAACAGAATACAGTTATGAACTCACAACACAACAAGATTATTGTTATTATAATTAAAATATATCATATATTTTCTTGCTTCATGATCATCTTCTTCTTCAGATTAGGTCTCAAGATAGTGCCTTTGCATGCATCTGCAGTACAGTGTTTGATCTTTTATTCATAGGGTTCGAACAGCAAGCTTCTGAGTTGTTTGTTAACCACCGTGTAACGCCCCACTTTTTGAACCCTAATTTTCGAACCCAAAATTTGTTTTTGCATTTAATGCCTTGAAGTCCGTGGATTAAATGACAAGTGAATGATTATTTGATATTTTTGTGACCTAATTGGATTTAGGGTTTTGACTGTACGTTGACTGAGTGAATTAATTTACTACGTGATGTTTTGAATAATTGATGTGGGGTGAACTTAATTGTTTTCGCATAATCGATAACTTGTTATATGAGCTCGAAATTTGTGAAGGTGAAATCTCAATGTGAATTGAATTAAATCCTTTCCTCGAGGAATATTTGTTGGACTCAATTCCGGGTTGGATTCGATAAATTAAATAAACAAAACAAATCCAATCTAGTGAAGTATAAATTGTGGGCTACACAATTAAAATAAAATACAAGGATTTGAGCCCCAAATTAATTAATTAAGCCCAAAGACTTTCCTCATTTTTGTATGTTGAAGTAGGAGTAAATTGTGTCCTTTTTAAATTCTTTTAAGTTCCTTGGATATTGAGTATTTAATTGGATATTGATAATTTTGGTGTTTGTTTTAAAATAAAAAGGGAGACCATACGTGTGTTTTGGAAAATGGAGTTAATGAGTTTTTGTTTTTGGCCAAATAAGTGAGGATGTGTTGTCTTATTTTTGAGTTGGACTGATGTGTTTAATTCTTTGGGTGGCCGAAATTAATCGAAGTACATAAGCTTCTAGTAATCTTGATCGAAAAAATAATTGAAATCTTAGGATGCATGCATCTTATTTTATTTTGATTCCTTGTTGATCTATGTGTTATTTTAAATTCAAAGGTGATATCTTGCAAGTGAATCGTGATCGCAAGGGAAATAATATATTTCGGATTAAGCACTCGAGGTGGGCTCTCTTTTTAAATAAGGACAATGTCCTAACTATTTTATCGATGGGAATGAAATTCAAATTGTTTATCATGCCGTATTTTTGTTTTAACGTGCCTATCTGAAATGGCTTTGCCATTTATTATTTAAATCGAATTCGGGTCCTTGTAGGGCCGCAAACCCTACTTGGATTAGTGTACACCTATGGTAGACCGTTTGTCAGCATATGGGTTGGCCGGTCTAGTGACTTGGTTTTTGGCCACATTCTATGTCATGTAGAGCAGATATGGTAAACGTCTATGAGAAAATGGCTGCGCAGCCGCGATTTTTGATCAATGGAATATTTTGGTGCCTCGGGCCTTTCAAAAGCTAATCCCCCGATGGTTACGTAACAATGGCATGATAAATATAAATATTTTTGATAAATTCTTTTCGGTATGAGTCCACCGAGTATCTTATAGTACTCAGCCCTGCATATGTTTTCCTTATGTGCAGGTTGAGCGGCAACAAGCTTGGGATGGTGTTGAGTCGAACCTTAATCATTGTTGGATTCATTTTGAACTCCGAGGGGCGTCGTGTCTTCATACATGGGGTCACTCTTACTCTTGAATGCTTCCGCTGAAACAAGAATTTCATCAATCAATAAAATAAATTAATAATATACTATTTAATTTCACCTAGAGGTCTCTTTGAGT
Source organism: Salvia hispanica (assembly GCF_023119035.1). Lineage (NCBI taxonomy): Eukaryota > Viridiplantae > Streptophyta > Magnoliopsida > Lamiales > Lamiaceae > Salvia > Salvia hispanica. The sequence goes on from NW_025951730.1 coordinate 13,140, forward strand.
TCTCCTAGAAATTGTGCTTGAACAATTCTTAAGTCCAACATGGCTATCTCTAGCACAATTGGATTCATGTCTGGTCTCTTCTTGTAATCATCGATGAATGCTTTTGCATTTGGCATTTGAACCCTCCAATGAGAAGGGAACTCAAATGCAGCTTTAACTAATGATAAGAGATTAATGTCATCAATTTCATGATCAACTGCTCTTTTATGCAGAGATTTAGCAGCAAATTCTCTAGCAATTTCTAGCGTTTCTTCGCCATTTGTTGCTAGAAACGAAGCTTCGTAGAGTTGTAACAATCCTTTGGTATCGAAATCAGTAGCCTTGTCATTCTTGAAACAATCAAACACATCTGCATTCATTTTTCATTTGATTAGTTTCACCATCAATTATATAAATATTTATTAAGTACTACTAGCTAGAATTAATTAGGTATAGAGACCTTGAGAGACGTTGAAGGATCCTATCTAAGATATGGAGTACAAATATACACAATTCTAAAGGATCCTATCTTTAAGATATTCAGGTGACAACACCTCTTAAAGTAACCATACCACCATTTCTAGCCAATCATCTGTACACGTGGACGAATAATCAGCTGACATGTGGCAATCATAAAAAATGTTTAAGGTTAAATTTTCTCGGTCAGCAATATCCAATACACTACTCAGCAATATCCAATAAGCTACACAGCAATATCCAATACGCTACTAGCGTTTATACTATTGTCTGTGTATTGTTTATAATATTGCTGGATACGTGGTGTCATAGTGTCATTTTAAGAGATGTTGTCGTTTTAGCACAAACCTATTAAAACATACACAAAAATAAATTAAAGATGTAAATGATAAATTCGTACGTAGGTTGTCGAATGGTTATATGATAATGCTGGATGTTTGTGTTGGAATAATTGAGTGAACAATTACTTGAAGCGCTCTATGATGATTAACCAAGAATAGCGGAGAAGGAGCAGAACTGTAAAGCGGAAGCGTACCTTGATCCATGATGAATTGAAAGGCGGAATTGCTTTGCAACGGCTATGGATCTTCCAAACAATCAGAGACATTCTTCGCAATAGTCTGCCGAGAGAATACAAAAATATCGAATGTTCTTCTAACGTCTGGGGACCATAACCCTAGCTTATATTTATATTAAATATAAACCCCTTTATTTTCTATTCGGTCCTTCATCAAATAGAAAATCACTTTATGGTATCTACACTTATTTCCATAACAAAATAAATACACTTTAGCCCAAACTTTAATCTTTATTGGGTCACTTTAATTGGACAACTGAAAGATAGCCATACACATTAAATTAGTCATGTGGAAGCCCAAATTTCTAACAATCTCCCACTTGGGCAACACATGACATCAAATAAATGTGTACAAACCGAATGAGCGCTCAAAAGTGCTATCACATAGTGTATTTCCGAACAATCTTATTATCAACCATATCGACATAGGACTAAAGGGGCAGTCACCATATTTTTTCATGATTAAACCCATCAGTAATCACATATGCAAATATAATCAACAACATATCAATTATGGAGTGTAGCATGAAAATTTCATGCAAGGTGATCATACATGCCTATTTCCAACTGGTCCTCCCAAAGTGAGATCAAACCAAAAATAATGGACAAAACATAATACTTTAATTCTGCAGAGAATAACATGAGTTTATAACTTCATGTTCAAAACACAATATAGAGCAATAACCAAAACTACTCCCACTGAACGGAAGTACCCTTAAACAACATAACACCCATTTGAGCTACATGCCCATGAAAGACCTTGGGTGATAGTCCCTTAATGAGCGGATTTGTCATCATCAAATCCGTTCCCTTATGCTCTATATGTATTTGTCCATTCCGAACTCTTTATTTAACAACCAGGAAGCTCCTGTTGTTTTAGAATATAATACTGCAGAGTTATTGTCACAACATAACTTAAGTGGTCTTTCATTACCTTAACAGTATGCAGCCTAGTGACAAAATTTCACAGTCATATTCATTAACTAGATGCCCCAAAACAAGTTACGAATTCTGTTATCATGGCAGAAGTAGCTACAAGTGTTTGCTCAACACTTCTCCACGAAATGGCTCTACAGCCAACAGACACACGTAACTTAAAATGGATCCTGTACTGTATTGGCATCTAACAAAATCAAAATCAAAATTTCTAAAGATCTCTCCAAATGATCTGATTTTCTGTATGCGAGCATGTAACAAAGCATATGGAACCTTCTGCATTTTCTAAATCTCAAGATTTATCTTAGGGCACTGAATGGGACTAGGTTGGTCTCCTTTAGTCATAGGGGTATTTCTTTACTTGCAATTATGTATCTCAAATACTTTAGGCACATTTTCACTATATCCCTTCTGTCACAATAGAAAATTATTTCTTTCGATTCCAAATACAAAAGAGGCTTCCCCAAGATCTTTCATCTCAAAATTTCTTCGAGAGAAAATTTTTGGTGTTAGTGCAACATATCCTTATTGAAAATTATTTCTTTCGATTCCAAATACAAAAGAAGATGCATTTGCTCCTACTGAACTTGTGATACACACAACCATCAATAGCATTCTTTCTGAATCCAAATAAAAGAACTACTTCATAAAATTTGTGGTACCATTGACGAGAGTCCTAATTGAGGTTGTTGAGATTTACTTTAAATGATATCATCCGCATGAGATTGAATGTTTACAACAATATCATCTTGAGGTTCTTAATATGCTTCTTCTTCAATGATAGTAATTGATACATGATCATTGTCATAAGCAGTAGTAGGTGTCTATACAAACTCCTCAAAAGTAATGTTCCTTAACACATTCTCTCCCTCAAACTCAACATCCTCAAGGAATTCTATATTTCTCGTCCCAATAATTAGTTCCTTTTGTGGGTCATAAAATTTAAAACCCCTAAATTTTTCTGGAAGACCAAAGTGAGAGTATATGCTACAGTCTTTAATGCCTTTCCCTAAAGCGAATGCGACAAAGAAGAATGATAAATCATACTCCTTCACATATCTTTAAGAGTTTTATTTCGTCTTTTTGCTACACCACTCATGCAAGGCGATCTCGGCATGGTGTACAAAAGGACGATCCCACACTCTTCCAAATAGAAGGCAAAAGGTCTTTGACATTGTTCACCTGAACAGTCATTTCTGTCATAGTATTCACCACCACGGTCAGATTTGGCTTTCTTAATGCCTTTGTTGAGTTGGAGCTCAACATTAGCCCTGAATATTTTGAGAACTTGTCTAAAGCCTCAGACTTTTAATAGATTAAGGTGCCCAAAACAAGAATATTCGTTTATGAATGATATAAAATATTGTTGATCATTCCAAGAAACCGAAGTGAATGAACCACAAATGTTTGTATATATCAATTCTAAATGTATAGCTCTATTAGCACCTAATTTCTTAAGTTTGGTCTGCTTTCCTTCGATACATTAAACACACAAATCAAGTTCTGAAAAGATAAGTGTATTCAATACAACATATGACACAAGTCTCACAATCCTTTATTTTGAGATATAACCATAACACTTGTGTCATAAATTAACCAAATTTTCATTATTTAATTTGCTTAGTCCCTTTTGATTCAACATATAAAGCTTCTGAATATGAAGTAACATAATCGAGCATACAAAGATTGTTATATGCACTTAAGAAACAGTGCTCACAATACTAGAATTATTTGAAGGAATAACTTTTACTATTTCTGAATGAACAAGAGAAACCAAATTTGTCCAAAGCAGAAATAGAAACCAAATTTTGTCTAAAAGACAATACAAGGTATCATTCGAAATCGAAAAATTCCAGTCTTTAATAACAATCTATAATGCCCAATAGCCTATACTTCCACCGATTTGTCATATCACACTTAGATGTATCTTTCAACATCAATTGACTTGCGGCAGCTCAGACAGCCTTGCATATGATAACCTTATGTGAGTAGTAGCACCAAAATCTACCCACTAAATATCATTAGGGACTAAAGTCAAATTAACTTCAGAACAGACCAAAACAAGAATTGTAACTTCCTTTGTACGACATGCGTGATATTTGTCACAATTCTCTTTTTTATATCCATGTCTACCACAAAAGAAACAACTATCATTGTCCTTATGTTGTTAGCTTTGTGATGAACCCTTATCCATAACAGCATTCTCAATACACTTTTTCTTAATGCCCTTTACTTTATTTCTTGAGATACTGACCAAATGTACACCACCAAATGCACAAGCAAGTCTTTAGAATTCAAGCTTAAGTGAAGCAACGTGTGACATTTTCATAATGTGCTCCCTTAGTTGCCCTTGCTCTTGTATACTTTATTGAGATCAAGCATGCTTGTCTCAACCTTGTCGTTTTTCGCAAAACGTTCCTTAATTTCGGCAAGGTATTCACTGGCCTTAGCGATATACTAAGATGCAGTGCCTCGAAAGGCTTCTGGGATGCTAAACCGAATGATCAATAGACTTACACAATTCGAGTATTCCTACTTCTCGTAGTTTCTCCTTTGATAAGAAGTACTACCGTCCGTAGGAGAAGTAGGTTGCTCAATCCTTAGCGGTAATCTAGATCCATGCAACCCAGAGCAATCAAAATATAATCTTTGCAATCCTTAAAATTTGACCCAATCAACACTAACATATTGTTCATGTTGGAAGAAACTGCAGAAGCAGACATCATAACTGAACAAAGAACAAAACCAAAACAGTTGTCATGCTCACATAATAAAATTCAAATAAGAAGGTAACATCTCGAGGTACCGGCACAACATTCACATCAAGTCTTTGGACAGTAATATGAACTTGTAAGTGGCAACCTCTTTGTAGTGATCAAACACTGACAATAAGATCATGTCAAGTAATGTCCACCTTTGGGCATCACAACTACTTACATGAAAACTGGATAATTGTCACCTATTTATCACCACAGGTATATGTGTATCTCGTGCTAAATATCAATCTTCCTTTGGGCCGACTAATATCCGCATTAAAATACACACACACATCACCGTCCTAACATTCGCAATAAAGAAATCTAGACAAGAGAGGTTACTTTTGCAACGTCTTGCTTCGACTAATCTACTTTGAACATTAGTAAAACATTACGAGGTTCCGAGCTCAACATCCACATCAAGTCTTTTGACAGTAATGTGAACTTGCAAGTGGCAACCTCCTTATAGTGATCAAACACTGACAATAAAATCATATCAAATAGTGTCCACCTTTGGGCATCACACTACTTACACGAAAATTGAATAATTGTCACGTATTTATCACTAAAGGTATGTGTGTATCTCGTGCCAAATATTAATCTTCCTTTGGGCCGACTAATATTCGCATTAAAATACACAAATCAATAAGGGAACATGAGATGTACCAAAAATTATTGAATTTAAAACTTTAATTGAATTCTCAAAAGAATTCTTAATTCCCAAGTAATTAGTCAATTAATTGAGAGACTTTATGTGAATTAAATAATTTTAATTCCTTAACGTAAAAGATAACGTGCAAAAAAATGCACAATTAATTGAATCATTTATTCACATATTCCATATAACGTACGTATGTATAAATTTTTGGCGAAAGGAAATTCACCATCACCAATACATCAAATAATATATATACACCACCGTACATATATGCAGAAACAATTTTCCACAAAATTTTCATATAGTTGGTGAAACAACAATTCTCAATTAATGCAGAAAAGCGTGCATGAAGATAATTCCACAGAGAATTCTCCT